>NC_133231.1:26756441-27060191 GCF_040436345.1 Pagrus major | reverse complement strand
GTGCTGGCCTCATTCCATACAATAGGTCTTAATGCTGCATTTGAGCGAGGCCGACGCCGCGTGCAGCCCAGAGAATGCAGGCAAGACAGAGTAAACAGTTTGTTCCTGTGAACAGCTCGATGCCAATCAGCGATTAATGAGGCGATGCTGGAACCACCGGCTGAGAGAAGTTAAACTGAGCTGAATTAAGGAGCAATATCATCCCTCATGCAGGTGCTCGCCGAACGAATAACTGCTTTAATTACTGTTATTCAATCATTCGCTTTTTTTTCCCGCCGCATCCAAATACCACTCTGGTATTATCCCTTTTTCTTGTCAATTTACAAATGCCTTTCACAGACATCCTACCTACATGTTTTGCTCGTGGCGCTAAAGCATATGTGACCCCTCAGAGGAGGGGGGGGGGAGAAAAAAAAGGAGGCAGCTCGCAGTCTTGAAGTGCGTATTGTAAAAGAAAGAAAAGCTCAATAGCAAGGTGCAGTTAGCAGAGTCCCTCTGTTTGAATGGGTGCTCATCTTGGTTTACATACTCAGGGTGGAGAGGTTTGTGGGTGCCTTTGATGGGAAACATCTGTGTGTGATATGGGGGTTCGTCGGGGATGGGGGAGGAAAAAGTGGGCGTCTTTGCACCTGCTTCGGTACTCTGCTCCACAATGCTTATTATTTCTGCTGGAGGTGTGTCACGTTGTTTGTGCCGCCACATACTGTCAACATGAACATATATATACTGTACGCCAGCAGTGCAACACTTGTCAGCTCTGATGGTATGTGTATATACTGTCTGCGTGTACTATTACAGCCACTAGTGTATCACAAATGGACTCTGCAAAGACCAAAAAAGAAACATTTTCCTTTTCTGCAGCAGCTGCTGAGTCCAGCTGATGATCGCTAAGGTGTGAATATCTTACAAGACTGACAGTTTACTAATTCTTAGGCCACAGCCAATTTTAGCTCTCTGATATTGGCGTGGATACATTTTGCTCAGGCTTCTAACTGTTCATACTTAAAATAAAGTATATTGTATCTTTTATCTGTTTATTTTCCCATCAAAAGTGGAACGTACTCTCTGTTTTCCCACGCAGTTAGAAAAAGGCTTTGACACAGTAGATGAAGTTTACATTGTTAACATTGTTATGAAGCAATGAGTTTTGTTTGTAGTTAGCACCTACATTACGTCTGACAAACTGTTACAGACCTGTTATTTGTATTTACGACAGTGGTGTTGCACTCAGAAACTGTGGGGGGCGCAGAGAAGAGATTGTAGTAGATAAATAGGTTAAACTCGAGGCTTCCACCTTGGAGTTTTGGGTTTAGTAGCCTATTATTTTTGGACTTAGTTGACTTGTTATTCTGAGTTTTTTTAATTTTTAGTTATTAGTTTTCATTTTTCTCGTTTTGGTTAGAGTCTGGCAACAAAACTACTTGGTAAGGTAAAGATTATGTTCAGGAAAATATCATTGTTTGGCTTAAAATAGACCCTTTTACGACATCAACAACATGTCAGAAACAAGGACTGGCAGTAACAAGGACAAGATGAGACAACGAGTATTAGTCATATACAAAAAAAAAATGATGAACACGCCCGGACATAGCTGGGGCACTTCCCAAAAAAAACCTCCCACCACATAAACTTTTTATTAAAAACATTTCAATTAATTTTTTAAACACCATTTACGGTTAGATGACTAATAACTTTCAGAGTTACGACCATGACAACACGTGTGTGTGAGTGCATCACTTTGTAATGTCTCTAGGAAACAGTTTCTGTTTTGTCCCTGCTTTTATAAGTTGCAGTGCTTTGAGCTCTCAGGGCCACCGTACCATTGTTTTGTGATTACTCACAGCCTAAAGCACTGATTTATAAGAGTGATGTAACTGTACTTTAACTGTCAGATTTATGTCTGAGGTGTCCTCATTTACACTTTCTGTCGGCCAATCAGATGCAAGAACTCTGGATGACAATAGAATAAATTTAGATCTGAGTTAGTTACAGCTTAGCATTATAAAAACAGGTAAGTAAACTCTGTCTGTATTGTTAAGTTGACCTTTTCCCACATGAAGACAGCAGTGACGCGGCCTGTACCCTCAGGGGAGAGCAGGGGAGGGCCCAGGGAGCCGGAGCACAATAGCGCTGTAGGATTTGAGTGGATTGACACAAAACAAACGAGGTGATTTCCCTCAGAGTCAGAGGAGGGATCTATCTCTGTAGAGCTGCACGCTGACAAGTGCCGGGTCCCCAGGGATGACAAATAGAGACGTTACCGCTCCGCAGGGAAACAGGCGACTTCCCTCCTTTCATGTTACTAAACATTAGGCACAGTGAGCAAAGGAAGCAGGAATCTGAAGATACTGAGAGATACGGTTTTATTTTGTGTTTTGAACATCGACTTGAAAATAAATTAACAATGTGACTTGAGCAGCACGGAAGAGACGGCAAAGTCATGTTTTCTCGAAGGCGCATTCTACAATTGTTGGGTGTTAACAGTGAATCTATATTTGTAAATAATAAATAATAAATAATAATAATAATAATAAATGGGTTTTATATGGCCACTAGCAATATTTACTTCCTTTTTTCAGACCTTTTTCTCAGTTGTGCATTATTTGACTGCACAAAAAGTAAAAGACATCACTTCAATTGTTTGTGATTTTGCAGAAAAACCTGCATCTGCATAAAACTTTGAGTTTATTTCTGTGAAAATGTCAAAGATTATTACCTTATTAAAGGTACCATATTGTGGAATGAGAGATTACAATTTCTTTTATGATTGTAAAACAGATCTAGGTGCAACTTTCATTCCATGAAGAAATGCACACAGCCCATTTTCAGAAATCGTGCCCTTTAAACGCGCCGTCAGAACTTCCACAAGGTCATGATGTCACAAATATACAATTACCGCCCTCAGAGCTCAGCTGATGTGGAAATAGGTTAAGTGGTGCTTGTTCAGGCCTGCGAGAATTGACCAATGGGCTTGTCACGAGGAGGGCCTTAAAGAGACAGGCACAAAAAACGGAGCATCCAGACAGAGTGAAAAGAGGTGCTGCAGCAGTGGACAGTATGATAAAAATAATGTGTTTTTTTGAACATAAAACCCTGGAAGAATGATTTAGTAGAAAACCAAATAACAACCCAATCACCAGAGTAAATGTTAGCCAAGTACGTTACTGCAAAACCTGAGATATGGCAAAACTTTACAGCTTGTGGTCTGGTTAGGTTTAGGCAGAAAAACGCTTGGTTAGGGTTTGGAAAACATAATTTGGCTTAAATAGCCTTCCTGTTTTGGTTGAAATTCCCCCAGGTGTCCTTGAAAACAAACCCCACCTCTTAATGTGAAAGGTGGCTAATAAGCATATTACCTGACCGTGATATGCCTGCTTTGGTACAAATGTCAGCCTTGGACGTATCTGTGGTTTGCAGCGACGTTAACTACTAACATTGTCTCCGGGTGACTGGGCTGAAAATAAAGGTATGAACCTGAACGTGAGCATTACACGACACCTTTAAGGCTGTCTTTCCCAAACTGCAGCCAGAGGTAACTATTTAAAGCTTAAAGACTTTAATCCCAAGAAATCATGTTCTGGGACATCAGTACATGGCAGAAAACATGCTTGTGTTTGTCACGTCAGTCGCTGTGAGGCTCTCTAAGGAAGGAAACCAAACATCCAGCTTTCCTTGGACAGAACGCTCTTTAGAAGTTTGTTTAGTCACTTCCTGGTGGTGGGAAAGTGCACATATCCAACAACAGCATTTAATTTAGGTAAATAAGAGAAATCTTTAGTGTCTCGGCTGGTTTGGGGATGTGATGCTCTCTTTTGCTGCGGCTCCACTTTGTGCTTTCGGCTGATAAGAGAGGTGTAGTTAAAAAATCTTGGCAAAGAGTTGCTTTAGGCAGCTATCAATTCACCACTTGATTGACACAGTCTGCATCCACTTGTTTCCTCCTATGCTGGCACCAGAGGCGGTCACGTTGCACTCTGTGACGTGATTTGTCTTGCCGAGACCCTGAGGGGTTTTCCTTTTGGCCTCCAGCCCGACGGCACTGCCTCCCAGGTGGGCCGGTGGACACGCCCAGCTCCCTCACCGGGGCGTCACAGCGGCTCCGGGCAAACAAAGCCCTCTGACTCCTTCATCCCCCCCCGGAGAATATCTCTCTGTTTCTCCCTCCTGCTTTCCCTGTGAAACAAATGATTTTCTGTAGCTGATGACTGAGGAACACACGCCCGCTGTATGCGTTCCTGTGTGATCTACAGACAATCAGACAATGGCTTCCTCCTGTTGTTGTCAGTGCATCTTGTTCTGTCTTGGCAACGTTTGTCTTCAGACGTTCGTGCATTGTTGCTTGTTGCTATTGTTTATGGTCAATTTTGCAACTGAATGTTTATTCTGCTCCTCGGTGAAAAAAAGAAAAACTATTTATTCGCTTTGTTTTGTAACTTTTTTTTCCCCGTCAATGAGTTGTTTGGTGAAAATAATTTAGATTGTACAATAAAGAATTACCGTCTTTGAATTTTCCCTCGAATCATAAATGCTCTTCAGAAAAATGTCATCTTTTGTTTAATGCTTGGCTGCATGGTTTGATGGCCGGTAGTTTAATTTTGAAAGTTGAGGCTTTTTGGCAACAATATACTGAATCTCCACAGCTTCATCAGGCGCAGGGGTGTTTTTTAGTCCAATCCAAAGTTTGTCGCGAACAGAACATCATTTATATACTGGGAACATTGGTTAGACAGAGCATTATGTAATAAATAGAGAAAATCCAAACCTTTGTGCATTTTTATTTTCTATTTTCAGATAGTTATAACTATAGTACATTATGATTTTACAAATAATATATGACAAGTGCTTTTCAAACAGGCAGATTCGACAATGACAGCTGATTTCCAGGATGTCTGCACCGGTCTGCCTGTGCTGAAATTAGGCCAATCAAGGACAGTCGGCTCCCCTGAGAGTTCAAATCTTTCTCCTCCTGGGCGTCCCACTCGCTTGAGATATAATAAATGTGTTAAACAAACATGTCTGACATTTTTTACAACTGGATTATGGTAAATCTGAGCATGCAGCCCTGTCCCCAGAATAAAATGTACAGTACAGCATTTCTACATTACAGTCCATGCTCAGATTACATGTATGTGAGCCGACTTTGTCGCTGGCAGGAGGAGGACGCAGCGTCGACCCAGCACCTGGTTTACAAGTCAGGTTAGAAACAACTACAACCAAAAACCAGGAATTGTTTTCCAGCTGTGTTCGAGGCAATAATACCTGGTAATTTTAATGAGATATGGGGATGATTTCCAGTCGTGTTCATGGCTACAAAACCAGGTATTTAAAGCCAAAACATGATCTTTACCTAATCTGAAGTGGTTTCGGTGTGCAAACCGAACCAGTCCTAATCTCAAGTTCAATCAGGAAGACTATCCATTCACCTGACCATGAGCGTTTCATCTACTCCCTCTCCATTTAACCAACCACCTTCTGCCACTATCAGCCAATCACGTCTCTGCCGTTAAACTTAAAACCGCTCTCCTCTCTGCTGTCAGCTGTGATTGCAGGCATTCGTGCGACCCTCCTCCAACCCATCCTCCTCCAGCTCTTCATCCAGTGGCTGGGTTCAACTCACCAGAGTCAACTCCCCCGTCGTCAGATCTCCTCCATCACCACCTCCAGTGTCTAGACTCCATCAGGAGCATACATGGCAATAAATCTTCATGTTCACTCAAAAAAATACGAGTCTCTCCTGATGTAACATAAATTAAACGTAAAATTTGTTCAACATTTATTCTTGCGATTGGGTTGGAGCATGGCATCACACTGAACTTTTCAAAAGACAGGTGAAGTGTTTTGCTTCGAGTGGCTTAACTTGCATGACAATGATGCAGAGTTTGACACTTGAAGGCTGTTTTCACAGTCGTTTCTTTGTGCACACTTTAAATCTCAGTTTAAGACGTGTTCCTACAACAATGATTTCCTAACATCACAGCTAGTCTGGAGCCAGTCGTGGTCCAATATGCAACTGATGCAGTGAGATGTGGAAACGTGTCCCACAGCTAAGCTAATCTGGTGTTGTTGATGGAGACAGAAGTGATGTATTTTTAAGAGGAGAGTATTTTTATATTTTTTGAAACATGTTTGCAGGGATATTTTTTGTAATATGTTCCCATCTTACAGGAGAAGCTCAATAAAAGATTTGTCACTTCTGTTAAAACTCACTGCTCAGCTATTTGATGGAGACAACTCATTATACTGCCTTCATCCAGATCAGGAACAAAAGAGCAGAGACTTCTAATAATAATTTAAACGAGATAAACCCAGGAGCCGCTCCACTGTCGGGCTGCAGGAGACACTTTGTGGAACCACAGTCAGGAACTTCAGCTGATTTCACTGGGATCTGAACGTGCTACAGTTCAACTCTACAAAGACAGCTTCAGGATTATTTGCCAGAGAAGCAGCTGTGGGTTTTGTCTACTGGTGAAAGTGCAGATTAAAGCTTTTGTTCTGTGGTTTTGTAGCTCAGTGGCTCAGGGAGAGGGTTATTCATTTTCATCAATAGTGAGGGAACTGTCTCAGATCACAAGCGTTATTGTAGATTTCTGTCAGGGTTCATTTTTGCCACATCGATTTTGTGAACTTTCTGAAATTTAAAGCCGATCCATTAAGTCCCCAGAAAAACTCGGGAATGAAGTCTTGTTTTCTTTTTACATTTGTATTTTAGTTCAGTGTTTTATATTTTTACAGTCATAGAATGAATAAAATAGAAATTGCATTTTCTGCACAGGTGGAAACGTGTTCACAGCCTCATTGCTTTAACCTTGTGACAGGCTGTAGAGATGGCACTGACAGTCAGCCGGTCAGTCCACCAGTCTGAAATATCCCAACAACTGGAGGATGAAGTTTTGCACAGACCTTTTCTTTTAGCAAATCCTGCAGGTCATAGTTTTTCAGATGATTTATTCTGCTGACTTTGGAGACCTTTTCTCTCGTGCCAACATGAGGCTAAAATTTAAAGTTGTGAGTGAAATGGTTCAATAATAATTTATTGGATTGCTATGAAAGTCATGTTTCGATCAGGATTACTTTTCATTTAGCGCCATTATCAAGTTTAAATTTTACCATGTTGACTACTTGTGAAACTATCCTATCAGCCTCAGCTCTGTGTTGTGTTCAGTGCTTATTAGAAATGTAAGCAGGCTAGCATATGGTGAGTATGGTAAAAACTATACCTGCTTCAGAAATGTTTTGTGGACTAAGAAACTTAACCCCACTTTATTTCAGCATGCAGGGTGAGAGATGTGACATTAATTAATTGATTAAATGTTGTATTTTGTCATTGCCAGTTGTTACTTACCCCTGACCTTGAATAAAAATCAGAAGTGGACTTTTGAGTAGGCCTAATATGTTTGAGAGCCCCTTCTATATAGGCTACGATTTAGTATAGAACTGAGTATTTACTAAAATTTTAATTTTCAGTTCAATTTCCAAGAGCTAGAAAACAGATGTTTACATTGCCAAAACAAGCGAAAAAAACTTGTTTTGACTGATTTTTATTTAGGGGTGAACTGTTCCTTTAACGACTAAAGTCAGAGACATTAAAATCATCAGATGATATTTGAAGTTAAAGACCTTTTAAACATTTTCTTGGTAGACCTGGACTTTCTGCAGCACATCTCATTGGGGAGCCCGCCAAACTCGACTCGATTCTTTCTTCATCAGGAAAACCTCATTTATATCCGTCACATTCAGAAACCTCTTCTTTTGTCTCTTGTATTTTATTTTCATGCATTAATTCTCGTGGTATTTGTTTACCAGCCGTTCACCGCAGTAACAAAATCTGAATAATTAGATGCAAAATAACTGCGACCCTCTACGAGCTGAGCTGGAACCGTCTTGCAGCATCTGGAATCCACATTGTTTCAGATCTTTTACTGTCCGTGTGCAGCACTAATGGTTCCATAGGAAGAGGCATCGCCGCTGCTCGAGCATCAGCCATGTTCAGAGTAATGGGTCCATAGGAGGACAGGAATGAGTCAGGGCCACGGCATGCTGGAGGCCCAGCAGTCTTCCTCATTCTCCAGTGCAGTGTTGCACAAGCCTGCTGAGAGTACGGTGTCATTACAGCTCCCACAAACATGTGGAGACAGGGGCTCCTCATTTAGCCAAACGATCACTTAGCTCCAAAGCTGCGATGAGACGCCGAAGCCCGCGGAGAGCAGGAAGTGTTTGAGGAGTTATTCAAACATTTGCAAAGCCAATAACTCCACTAAATCTACCAGGATGCCTCATATTTACATTTGATTCTGTGAAACCCTCCCCCACAAAAACAATAACATGGCATCTAAAAAAAATTAGCCCTAAATAACGTAATGGCATCCTCTTTGAATCTCGGTTGGTGTCAGGTTTGAACATTAAGCAAAGTGGGTTATAGATGGAACTTTATTAAATGTAATTGAGCTGATGATAAAGAAAGTGTTCTGCCGGCTTTGTGGAGAAAATTGCAGAGATTATGAGAAGAAAAATGTTTATTAAAAGTGTGAACCCATGGAGCAGTCGATCACACACCGGAGATCATCTTTTAGATGTGCCTGTTTTTGATTTACTCTCAACAGCGACCGCTGGTTCTGTCATTACCTCCCTCATCAAAAATGAAGAAACATTAAAACACAAAGGGTTTTGGCTCAATAAGGACGTTGATTGTTTTATTTATTCAGCACCAGAACTTTTGTCATGTTTCATCTCAGCTCGACTCAGTGGGCGATACGAGGGGTGATGTCTCCCCCTTTTTGAGCAAAATGACCAAAATGCATCACTCTTCTTACCCTGACATCCTCCGTCTGGTTTAGTAGAATATGTTCATCAAGTCTGCTGGACTCATTTGTTTTATCTGACTGAGTTAGAATCAACGGCTAAAGAGCAGGAGGATTTGCACCTTTTTCTCTCGCTCCTCTGTCAGTTTCGTCTCTCAGTTTCTATAATATTCTCTCAACTGTTTGCACTGGACCTGCATGGGAAAACACCGAGGCCAACCAAGATTGCAGTGTCTCACTTATTTGTATTTTTTAACTAAAAATCAAGATTTCTCTACTTTATCTTATAAGACAATTTTGGACCCATTTGTGAATAAAAACATATATTTCTAAGAACAAAACCACATGTATTTTTAATTTCACACTTATTTTGGTAATGTACATTCTCTATTTTTTCCTTTCTTCTTGTTTTCGATGTTCTTGTTTTTCATTTCACTTTCTTTTTCCAATGTAAACATCTGTTTCATAGGCCAACAAAGCTCTTGGAAATTGAAATTTTCAGTAAATACTGAGTTCTATACTAAATTGTAGCCTATATACTCTATAGCAGGGGTTCTCAAACATATTGCTCAAAGGTTTATTTATGTATTCAAGGTCAGGGGTAAGTTACAACTGGCAATGACTAAATCTAACATTGAATCAATTAATTGATATCACACCTCTCATAATTCCTTTCTTTAATATTTATTTATAAAAGAAGAGAAAGAATCTGCATAAAAAAAGAGGTTGTGGATAACAATTTGAAATGATTTTGTTAACAGATTTTTTAAAAATCTGTCTCAAAATCAAAACTTGTCTGTCTCGAACAACCTTCGGCCATTCAAGTATAGATTTCTGAGTTTATGAGGCGCACTTGAATGCACCTTGACGTCCCTGTGGAGCCAGTCACTTGCTGTACAAAGCAGTGTACATTTCAGAGTTTACGATGTGCGCCTGAATGCAACATGAAGTTTGACTTCCAGAAGCCCTGCTCTGCAGAATAATGTCACCTCCATGATCAGAGTGACGAATAACAACACCTAGAAGAGGATCGTAGACACACAGCACACACAGTGACTTTCTGGAGGTGAAAGGTGGAGGTGGCTGTACTTTTCTCCAGTCAAGCGGGCAAAGACAGAAAATTACTTTTTAAAGCAACAATAAAAAAAACATCCTGGAGACAGATAGTTGTTTGAGTCTCATCCCCCGGTTGTTAAATACTGGCACTTTGGGTTGGTGGCTCAGGTCTGATGCCAACCCGGTGTTTGATAACCTCGTGATGATCCCACAAACAATCCTCACCCATTATTCCACACGTTCCCTTCTCTACACATAAAACATAATTTTTGTAATAAAGGGAAACATCTAAGCGAGCTTTTATTGTAATAACGAAACAGAACTGTGACTTGCTTTTCAAATTCAACAGCATGATTAGATATTGAAATGTTTTGGGTTAGGTGATAACTTGAAATGCAGTTCGACAGGGAGTTTTTATTTTTTATTATTTAATAGAATTTACACTATAAAAGAAACACAGCACAGGAAGTTTCTGAGTCACTGGTATGTTTTGTGATACTGGAACTCTTTAGATATACCACATTTTAATGTACAGTAGCTTTTTACCTATTTGCACCACAATTAAACACAAATCCGAGTGCTTATTTAAAGAATCCTGCACCGATAATATACAGACCTCTTATATTTCACAGAAAAAAAGAGTATTATAATCATTTGGTTGGGATGAGCAGAGCAGCCATGTGTTGAAGTGTGTTAAAAACCTAAACTGTTGTCTGTGGCAGGGTGAAAAACTGCTTTGATAAAGCTTTTTTAATATTTGCACAAGAAACTGAGCTGATGTCAAATGAACGAGCTGAGTCACACTGCAGCCGTGAGCTTCAGGTAGTTGGATGCCAAACGGCATCACCGGGGAGCCAAAGGAATGACATGTGCCTTAATATTATCATTTAATATGACTGATGTGAATTGTTTCCCATCGCAAATCCTCAGTCTTTTATAGAGTAACAGAGATTTTAAATGAACATGTTAGTCATAAGACTGATGGCAGAAGATGCATAAAAAAAGAAAAACAACTGAATTTCCATGTCAAAAGAACAGTTAATAACGAGCTCTCGCTGTTTACTATTAAAACCTCCTGGGAATGACAATGCTGAGAGTAAATTCATACATTTCAGAGATGTTTCCCCTCTACGTGACAGCGCAAAAGTGTTTTTTTTAATAAACATGGCACAATATTATGATAATGGTCCAAAATTAACAGAAGAGGCTGTTGAAGATGATATGCGCGATGACATGTGAGGGAGGATCTGATTCAAATGAAGAATCACTTTAGAAATGATTGTTCTGTCTGTGAAGAAAATATTAATTATTCTCTGATAATATTTTATGACAATGACAATCAAATTAACTCACGTGCTCATGAGTGACGTTTGCCACCATACTGATGTCGTATCTGAGGTTCAGTCAGATGTTATCGACCCAGTCACGAGGACAAATGCAAAATACGACTTAGCGTTTCTTTAGGTTGAATTTTGAATTAGGTTTAGGGATAGAAACCACTTGGTTAATGTTCGGTAAAGATCGTGTGTTGGCTTAAAATACCTGTTTGGTCTCCACAAATGGCTGGAAATTGTCCCGAGGTCTCCCTCCAGACATCCAGATTGGTCACAGTTACAGATGTTGACACGCTGTGGTCCCTCGTCACAAATATCTGGCGGCTTCACAAGAATGTTGAAAGATAGTCTTGAGGGCTTGCAGCCTTCTTGCCTGTAACTCCACCACCATCTCCTTCACCTCTTCACATGAGAGTCAGGTCATAAACATGTAATGTGAATGTGATACAACACCTTTTGTAGAAGGTCGCTCACTGTGCCGACCCCACTGAGAATCAACACCCATTTCTGCAGCCTTAAGGAGCTTTTAGTCTATTATTTTTGTTATCAGGCCTGCCCATAGGTTACATATTGTGAGCCTAGTTCTACGAGCTGCTAAATTACCAAATACACCCGTTAAGAAGGAGGCTGTCGGCTGCACCAGTTCATGCAAAGTATGAAAGCTTGTAGAGACGCTTACGGGGCTGTTTCTGATAGAACTTGGATATAAACGAAGAAAGCTTTATTACAGCTGGACTGAACTCATTTAATCAAAGCTCAGTCCAGCTGGATTTCTCCCACCAAGGGGAGATAATGTTAACAGTTCATGTGATCCATACAGTGTTGTCCTTAAGTGAAAATGCCATTGAATACCTCAGTTGCTTGATGTTCTGTTCTTACAAGTTATTTCCATCTTACTTTATTTCCTCTCTTTGTGTTCTTTTTCTTATCTGACTGTGACACCTCAAATGTTGGATTTCTGTGCCCCAGTTTTCCCGACGGGGACACTTACAGTACAGTAAGTTGCTATTAATACTGCACTCTGTTTCTAAAATTAATCCCTCAGAAAGACGAGAGGACACGTAGACCTATTTGTTCTTAAAAAGATCAGTTTGTGTAGACTTACATCCTGCAGCACCAACAAAACATATGTATTAAAATATGCAAAAGAATCTGATTTAATATTTCCAATGGAGATCTGTCAGAGGATGATGCTTCGCTTAACATATTTTCCTTTTACTGAAAATGACATACTGTCTTGTAAAGATGATGATCAACAGCCCACAGTCGCCAGAATAAAATGTTGGCAGTTAAGTTTCTGCAAACCACGTTCAAATGTGTATGAGTCAAACATATTGACAACATGTGCCACATATCACATTGACTATGTATTTGAGCTGACTTTCATGTAGATAGGTGGACGGGATGGAGGGGATGGTGGTGACGTTACAGCTTTACGAAAAGGCCAAGCCAGAGACCGCTGTTCAAGACGATGTTTCAACATTTATATGTTTGAAACCACTGGATATTTTTAACAGGACGTCAGGACATATTTCCAGCCCTGTTTGTGGCAACAAAACTCGATATTTTTGACGGGATGTTGGGACATATCCAGGCTTTTTTGTGGCGACAACCAACCTGGTATTTTATGCCAAAACATGATCTTTTCCCAACCTTAACCTAGCGGCTTTTGCACCGAAACCTAACCAGACCAGACCATAGAAATTTGCATTGCCAACATTAATTCTGGCGACGGGTTGTGATTTTCAGAAAGGATGTTGAAATATATCATACCGTGAAACTGTACTGTCACTCATTAACTTAAAGGTAAAGTCGGACTTTTTGGAAATATGCTAATTTCAAAGATTAATACCATTTTCATACCTGTGTACTACCATAAGTGTAAAGCTACCGCCAGCCGCTGGCCACCTTAGCTTAGCAGAAAATACAAAAAACAGACCGGCTCTGTCCAGAGGACGGCCGGGACCAGTCACTTCCTGGTGTCTCTACTGGTTGCCTGGCAACTAGTCCCAGCAACTAAATCCAACTATTCCTTTAAATCTGGGAAACTGTAAGTGTTTAAAAAGTTCATTCATGATCTTATATTCAGTAAAATCATATCAAAAGAGAGCAAAAAAACAGTTGTTGGTGCAGAAAAACACCATCACAGCTTTTATAACTGCACAGAAATAGAGCAGAGAAATCCAAACAGACAGCAGCCCATACGTATCACACCACAAGAATTAACCCTCCATATTTAATCAGCGTGTGTGCATTCAGGCGGCATGTTGAGGTGCAGACACAGCTGCAGAGGAGGTATGGTGGGTCTCCAGCAGCATGTTGGACCACTTCAACACAGACAGTTGCAGGCTGCTGGGTAGTTTCAACGACTGGATAAGATCACTGCAGTGGAAGAGGAAAAACAGCCACTGGAGCTCTGCATCCTCTTCACCATTATAATGATGCTCTGTCTCCCAACATGGCGGCTGTGAGGCGGCGAGAACCAGAATAAAAAAACATCTATTAGGCTAGTAATTGCTGCACGATTAGCAGACGTGCTGTTTGGCATGGCTTTGGCTTTTTCTGCAGAGTTTGGAAGAAATACACCTACTGGTGCCTCCTGATACAATAGAGCTGCCTGGGCGGCCATACATCCTGCATGTCTTACTCCCTTTTCCCCTCTCTTTCTCTCTCTCTCCACCCACCCCCGTGGGTCTCTCCCTCTATCAATCCTTCCCCCTCCTCTGCCTGTCTGGACTGGGACCAGCTGGCTTCATTAGGGGCCTCCTCCATTCCACATTGCCTGGTTTTGTCTGTTGCACATTTTTCGACTGTTTTATCTTAAGCGCTGTCCATCCCTGGACCCTCATACATATTTTCTTGGCATTTCTGCAGCCACACAACTGGCTTCTAATGAAACAATCCATGTGTCCATTGTACAGCTTTTCTTTTTTTTAATTAATCTTTGTGTCTGCCACCTCTTTTTTCGTTTTTGGATCCTCATTGTTTGCAATCACCGGGAGTGAATGAATTTTAATGGTTTGAGAGGGACTGTTGTTGGATTTTCCGGCAGCAGTTTGAAAGAACATCCAAAGTCAAACACTACCTGTGCAATTTTTAAACTTTTATGTCCTTCATCATCAAAGGATAGAGACTGAATTCATCTCATTGTTATAAATATACCAAATATTACATAAGCTGTTTTTAATGACCTTCTTTATCTTCTAACTTTCTAAACTTCTCTTTAAATCCTCTCGAAGTCTCTTTAAAGCTCCCACTCTAACTGCCACTGTGTTTCTGTTTGATTGAGCTCTCTTGTTGGATGACATCCTTCCTTGATAGATACACCAGTGACTTGCTCACCCTGCTTTTTCCAGTTTGTCATTATTTGGTTTGGAGGGATAACAGTACTGGTGACTAGACTGCAGATGGTTCTGTTGATTGTTTCTTGATAGGGTAAGGTTGATAGGCAGATGGCGCGGAGGAAAAAACGAAGTCTTCGATGGGCAAAAAGCAGCGCAGGCTAAAAAGTCTTCAACATATAAACGTATAATTTTGCAGCATTTCTTATAAAACTTTAACTTTAAGTAAAGGAAACGAAAAACCTCAACACAGACGTCTCATCATACATTATTACTCACATGCTGATGGTCTTTTGACATCATAAACATTTATTTGCACTTATATGCTGCATGTCAGGTGACGTTATGGATCCCACTACGGCTGTGGGCACCAAGACAGGAGATCAGATTAAGGTAGCTTATGAAATTAAAATGGTTATGTTTATATAATCATACGCTATAATCAATATTTGAACATTCACAGTGGATCGAAGGTGTCGCTTGTAGTGATGAAGAGAATTATCACCTGACTCTGCAGCTCCCATCAGCTCTATTTAAAGTATTAGCACCATTAAGCTCATTGTTTGGTCTTACAACCTCTAACTTTATCGATTTGTTTCTACTCTTGTGTCATTTTCTGCCACAGCAGGCAGCATTTTTTTTTTCCAGTGAAGAGGCTCCAACAAACTGACCACACCAGACCTGCCAAGCACCAAACAGCAGATGGACGCAGTTAGCCACTACAGTGGAGCATTTAGCAGCTAAACAGAAGTTGGTGGAGACCAAACAGAGCTAAAAAGGTAAGCAAATATTGAAAGTACAACAGCTAGGTGCCAAGAACAATGACTCCAAATAGATAGTGGATGTGCCGGATGTGTGAACAGGCAACTGCTATGCTAACAGGGACTGGGACCCAACACGGCCTCCAAGACCTCGAGGCCAGTTTGACGACTGGAAGTCCAGGATCAAGGCTTTTTTGTGTGTGTGAAGTTTGGTGTCCTCTCTCCCTGGGGCTGAGTCAGCTAAGAGGATCACTAACTGCACAATCAGCAACAGTTAGCAGTTACTTGAGCAACAAGGAAATCTACCTGTTCTTACTCAAATCTAGCTGTGTAAATCGCCTCTGTTATACTGTATTCCCCGTCACCCCTGGTCCACGTCTGTCTGTGTTCACTGGGAGGATGTTAGTTAGCAGCAGTTAGCAATTACTTTAGCAAAAAGTGAAGCTATGCATCCAAAATTGAAGCAAAGAAAAAACTTACATATATTATGATGTCAAATCAGTGAATAAAGTTATGAAGTTGTGTTTTCATACAGTAATAACACAAGACATAGAAACACTTAAGCAATGATTTTGACTTTAAAAGGTGATAATATGTCGGTGTTGTGTTCACAGCTTGTTTCTGCTGCCCCCAAGTGGACAAAAATAGTTGTTGAAGGTTTAAGATGCAGAGTTTTGGTTCATACATACAGTTCATTATCGAGGATATTGAGGTGTTTCCCTTAAAATGGGTAAAAAAAAAACTAGTGAATGAATCGGTGATACTTCATTAAGCCAATGTTTTGGGAGGATTTCCCCAAAAAGTCCTCCAGATTTAACATAATTTTTTCTATCTGAACGACATCATTTGTCAGTAGCCTTCCAATACCGTTACAAATCACTGTTCAAAACTAAATCTGTTTTGTGATGTGACAACACTGGGAGTCATTGGAAACAGGAATTAAACAGCTGTCTGTCTGTGTTATTAAAATCTGACTCATCCAACCACCCTCACCTCCTCCATCTGTGGACTTATGGTTGTACAACAACATCACACTATGTTCCTACACCATACATAAAATTCTTGTGTAAATTCTTGTGTGTGGTCTTGTGTAAAGTTATCAGTTTGTTTAAGAAAATTGGTGGAGGTGATTGGGGTTAGATAAGGTTAATGTCAGGGCGAAGGACTTGTAACTTTCACATCTATAAGAACAGACTTGTCTTTCTTATATTAATTAGGACCCTGTTGAAATGCAAAAAAATATTATATACTAATGTTTTATACCACCTTGTTCTGTCAGCCTGGACAAATGGAGCTAAATAGGACATAAATACTTACACTGAAATGTAAAATCATGCAGAGAAACATGTGTTACCACCACGAGTCAAATCAAAACAACTGAAAACACAGAATGATTGTGTTTAATGCTAAATGTCAATGTTTTTAACATCACTGCAAAAAGCTAATATATGCAATGCTTGCAGGTGATTACCAGAACAAACATGTCAGCATCTAACAGCTCTGTAAGGTTTTACAACCTGACTATCACATTTAAAACGAGGTTTATCTTCTAATACCTTCTGAAACAACGGACAAAGCTTCTCTCTCTCTCTGTTTATTTTTTGTTTGCGTTGCTTCTTGCATGAGGCTGCCTGCTGGAAAGATTTAATCTGATGCTTTATTTATGGTGTGTCATTATTTATTTATTTGATTATTTTGTAAATTATTTATCTATTGAATTATTAATTCTTCTTCATGACTTTTCCTTACATTATTCATGACTTAATTTGAGATTATTGCATCAAGATGCCGCATTGTTGCAGTGTTGGGTCGCATTTTCACATCAAGTCAGACAAGGATATTAAATCTACCTCTCAGGCTATTTTTCGTTGAAGTGAAAGAAGTAGAAAAATGATCCTGAAAGCTCGCTATTGACATACAAACTGTCGTCACGCCAGAAAGAGGAGGAATGATTAGTCTCACAACAAACACTGAATCACCCTTTGATTGATCGTCTTAAGAAGAGAGCTTTAGTAGAAATACCAATCTATTCTACAGTGGATACAGTCAATGGCAACCATTGTGTAAGATGCATGAGTGTGTTTGTTGAGCTGGAGCTTTAGCAGTCCCACTAACCCTAGAGGAGGTAAATGGTCCTGAAAATCCAAACTAAGCTCTCTTTTAAATGCCATCCGAAAGAGTTAGCAATCCAATCAAGTTTCTTTTATTTATAGGTCTGTAGTTCTGTGTCACAAGATGGATATTTTTTGGTCCCTGCACCAGATTTTTGCAGTCTGCTATCCAGTGAAACATCAGGAAGTGAACATGATGTCTTAAAGGTCCAGTTTGTAAGTTGATTGACTCTCATAATGAAACATTTTATGGAAGTAAAGCTGTGAGAAATGTTGTACTTTCTATGGGGAGAGCATTACAGTATTTGGACTTTAAAGGTCGCTTTGGGTTGGTGGCTGGCCCGAACTACCAACCCAGAGCGTCAGTAGTTGACGACCTGGTGAACCCAATGTGTCGATAATTCACGAATTGGGAATGAGACTCAAAAATCAACCATTTTACAAATTGGACCTTTAAACTCCAAATACTGTTGAGAGATTTTTGTTTAAAATGTCTTAATTTTAACCTCAAGTTTCTTACACAACCTATTCTAAACTTTGACCATTACCTCAACTCTGAGGTGTCTGACTTGATTAGAATTAAACTTTTCCCCCTTATACGAGTAAAGGACCTTTAATTTTTGATGATTCTGGTGTCGCCTGAGGACAAAAGCAGGACCAGCACCACTTACTTGTGTCTAAAGATCTAGATCAGGCTAGCGTGTGCATTTGTGAGTGAAACCATATTTTTAATGCTATTTTTGTTTTTGAAACACTGTGACACAGGTGTTTGCAGGATGTAGACTGATGATGTAATGCATGTATTTATGGCTATGTAAGATTAATAACTGTATTGTGACGATGGTGAAACAATCTAAGCTTTGTTTTAGTGCCGTACCACCAGACTGCAGAGCAGCGTCCTTCCTCAGGCTGTGAGACTCCTCAGTTCATCCTCAGCACTTTGTCCTAAAAATCATTTTTATTTTATGACTTAATCAAAGTCTAAATTGGGCATTAAAAGTTTATAACTATATAGAAATAGCCAATATTCTTGCTGTTGGTATTGTTTGCTCATGTAGGTCATATAGAGGAACCAGTATTAAACTGTTAAAAACTACTTGCGGTACATTTAAGTAGTTTTAAGGTTGGAAAAATCTGCTTATTGTCTGTTTATGTCTTCTGTTATCAACGTAGCTCTTTATCAGAGCTCCACAGTATGATGTTTACACTGAGTAGTATACATTTTTCAAACCCTTGACACAACATGTCTTTATGACTGTGCAATTCCTTAAAATGGAAATATATTTGTCGTGCAACATTCCCCCCCCAAAAAAATTCAGCTTGACACGTGTGGTGTCTTCAGGAAAGCTCGACTAAAGTTTGAAATGAAGTTATTTGAGTTTGAACAAAGTTTGGTTGCACAGCACAAGTTGTAATGACGAGCTTCCCGGGGGTCAGTGAGTTTTGAGATGCCAGAAAAAAAAGAGACACGTCTAATTTAAAATTCGTGGCATAAGAACGTGATCGCACGTGATTTGTGTCCAAAAAATTCTGACTTCTAGAGTTTGTGCTCATTTCATGAAACTTTATTAACTGATAAACGACAAAGGCTTTAGTTATGATTTTAAAATCCTTCTGGACTGACATCAAAGATTTACAAATATGATGTTTTTTTTTATTAGTAATTCATCTCATTTATTCACACTGTACGTCCATTAACTCTTTGCGTCTGTTCTATTTTTATGCAAATCTCTAATCTGCATTCACGACAACATTACGCCTGCAGTATATATAGATTTTTATGCATCAGATTTTTAATCCACAGCTGAAGGATGAAGTCATCTGGATACATTATGTACGCTATTGTCGGAGCATTATCATATTAGGAATGCAGAAACTTTTCACTCTTTCTCTCATCTCTATTAGCAGCTTTTGATCTCGACGCTATGAAAGCGTGTTGCATCCAGTACAAGTCAGTGCAGAGAAGAGCTTCAGCTAAAGGCTTTTTAAAATGTAAATACAAGAGTGTGTGCTGTTTAGAAAGGAAATCAATTTCCTTGCTTCTTATGTAAATGTAAATAATCAAAAATGTTGGCGGCTGTGTTGCATTATCAATCAGTTCTTGAATAGCGCTCCACATAGACACCCCGAACACTGATAACATAATCTCTGTATCAAAGAATACACATATTCTTTGGGACCTTGTACATTTTAAAAGCCCAGTGTTTTTGCCGCGTGCGTTATTGACAGTTCAATTCATATCAGCCGACATCTCCTAAGCACTTCATGCCGGATCAAGACTGCCGTGTTATCTGAATTGGAAGTGGGAAACTAAAGGAACCTGTCATGTTGCATTCAGAGGGAAGAGGTGTGTGCATCAGTGTCTGATGTATGTGCTGCAGAGATAACAGTCCCGTAGCGGCATGCTGGGGCAACAGGAATATTCCTCTTCATCACTCCAGCGCTGCCACTACTACTGTGACACAGATAATAACTGTTTATATGCAGCCCATCTCAAAGCAGCATCATCCTCTTAAAAAGCTCTCAGGAACCGATCTGTTCTCCTGCAGTACAGAGCGTCGGGTGTTAACGTGTCAGATGTTGGCAAATAATGTTGTCAAATCTTTTATCTGTTCTTATCAGCAAGATCCAACAGCAACACTGTATATTTATTTATATTTTCCTGCATTACATCCTCTTTCATGGGTAAAATAGTCAAGCATAGATTCTACAGAGCAGTTCAACAATGACGAGATTAATCCCAAAATAACATGACCGGCAAAAGTCATTCAGTAAGATGAATCCTAAACCTGACACCTTTAAATGTTGTCTTACTGTGATTTTAAAATCTTCTACAATAAGTGGTGTTTGATAAAAGTGGTCAGTAGCATTTTCAGTTACCCTTACAAAAGTTTGTGAAGAGCCATCATAACCATCATGATTACAAAATGCATTAAAATACACATCGCAAACTTTGGGAGGCTTTGAGTTCACAGTCGAGGTTCTAGGTGATTTATTTGTCATTATACGTCACAAATAAGGAAATGAAAAGTTTTTAACCCCTTCATGCTACACTTATATACAGTAGAGACAGAAAAATGAGTCCACCTCTCCTCAGACCGCCGTAGTCCCGTGCTCTGTCGGCTCCGAACAGTCCGTCCGTCGAGTGCAACACCTTGATCCCGGATGTTGTGATGTCCAGGGCCAATGACCAATGATGTCCAAACTTCAAATAAATTGGAGGTAGTTTGTCTTCAAACGACAGGCAGGTGCTCACGTGTACATGTACAATAGAAGCCATTTGGGTAAAGCAAAATGACACATTAAAGGCATTTTAACATAAATATAACATCGGTGCAGCATGACTTCCAGTGTAAGTCACTTCTTTTGTCTAATTTACATGTACACACATTTCAGACATCCCTCAGGACCAAATTAAAACCTGCAGAATTCATTAATTTTATTAAAGGAAGCATTTTTTAATTGAATCAAGTAATTTCTATTTCTTCTACTTCTTCTGCTTCCTTCTTTTTAAAAGGTCAGTGGTGTAAACATTTGGGTCGAATGCTGCTGAGTGTCTGTTTGTTATAATAAATTGTATTTATCTCATATAGATACCAGATAATGTTGTTTTGCTATTTGACCTCATTTTGTGACATAAGAATGAGGAGGGTTTTTTTTCCACTTACTGTCAACCTAACATGATTTTGCACATATTAAATGTTTTAACATACTGTAGCTCTAAGCTAACATATATCATGAATTCAAAATTATTTATTTATTTATAGCTATTTTATTATGTAGTAATTATCACTATCAATTTTATAAAAACAACAAAAAAAGAAAAGAAAAGCAGATGCAAGTGTTAGTGACTGAATGACTGTTTCAAGTCAATGACAAGACGGTTTCCACTGAGGAAACATTTGACACGTAGTTATTGTTGAGCAGTAACTTTATTATTGTTTGGTATAGTTAGTTTATTAGAATAAGTCCAAATCATACTAGAAAAATGTTCCCACGTAAATTCAGCTTAAAATCTTTTAGTCTTGGCCCTAAAAAGTGTAGCGCCCCCATGCGTCCAATTAAAATCACGTTTAATGAGCAGTTTATTTGACACGTATGACAAATGAACAATGTCACATTCACATCTCTAACATTTTTAGCATCTTTAAGGAAATGTGCACAGAACGAGCAACTAGCTGAACCCCCTTTAATAAATGCAGCACAGGTAGACTGATGAACGTTTTCCTCGCGGGGCTCTTTATGAGTGACAGGGGACTCAGGCTCTGGGGTCCAAACACCCCTCACACCCACTTCACGTACCAGCCTGATGTGCTTTGTATGAACGCGTGTGATTTCACAAACATCTGCCTTAATGAGTCTTCCCCCACACTTCTCCCCTCAAACTTGTGATTGACTTGACTATAAAAAGTAGATGAAACTGTAAATCATGAGACGTATTGTAAAATGTACTTCTGTCTTCCCGTGCTCTGTAATGAAGCAGTCATTATGATTATTTTATAGGACTGAAGTTTTTAAAAACTACAAGAATGCATTACTCTGCATAATGAACAGATGTTGTGGCAACAAGCACATACATTATGCATAAAAAATTATTTCAATTTTGATTGTAGACGCTGATTTATTGAGACAAGTCTAGCTTACAACAGTAATGGATTTAGGATGTGCTTTTGTTGTGTTATTTCCATAATTAATAATACGGAGGCAGCACATTATATATGCTTTGTATTCATAAAGATGAGAGGGCTTGAGTTATAACAGATAAAATACAGCCTGCTGAACTTTAAAACCACACCAGATTAATTATACATAAAACTTAAACCATTTTGAATGAAAAATAAGAAAAAATTTACCCTAATGTGTCGACGCTTGTTGTCTGGGGTTTGATATGCCGAAGAGAAAAAGCATAACTGATAAGATAAAATAAAATGAGGGAAAAGATAAGGTAATTAGCGCGGCATGATGTACTGTACGATGACAGGAAATCACCCCTAAAAAACCAACACACAATCTTTTTACACTCCAGCGTGGAGACGTAAGGAAATATATTAAGACTGAATGGGAATAAAGTGAGAGGGCAGATGTTTTCCTACTCTGTGATGGTCAATCTCACGTCATGCTGGAGCTTATTAAACCTTTTCTAATGCTCAGCTGTAAAGAAAGTGGAAACACACTGTGTGTTTATACGTCTTAGTGTTAGCTGTTTTATGTCTGTGCATCAAATGTTGGTACATGTGCCTCTGTATTCACTGTACATGTGCACCACCGGATAATAAACTTTATTTATAACATATCATACGGATAAGGTGGGTGATATTTCACAGTTTTCTGACTGTAATCATCTCACGACACATTTGAAATACACAATCAACAATGCCACTCCTAAACGACGTGATTGTTGCAACACACCAGTGACAGGCGTACCTGACCTTTGTATCAGACTCACAGTTGGGTTAGGTTTAGGAAAAGATCTTGGTTTGGATTAACTACATTTTTAGTGTACAGCGCAAAAACGTTTTCTTTTAATTTCATACAAAGGAACAATTTTATAACAAAGAAAGCCAAAAATTAACTGTTTTCGACTTCTTAGCAATGTTATCTGAGGATTATTAGTAATTTAACCCTCTGCTATCCAAAAACTCACTTAAAACTGATGGCCAGAAGATTATTTTGTTGAGAAATGTTAAGGATATCATTAAAAGAGCAGAAACTTTTAAACCGAAGAAGAAGAAGAAGAAGAGAAGAAGAAGAAGAAGAAGAAGAAGAAGAAGAAGAAGAAGTATGCCATCACTGGGAGCATCCCTGAAGTACGCTGGACTTTGAAGCCAATTTCAGATAATCTTCACATTCGAGCATAACACCTCAGAAAATTACAAAAATATACAAAACACTATGATTCAAACATGCAATTTGTGTGGTATCAGGAAGGCAGAGTCCTTTGCAACCATCATAGCAACAGTAGAAAACAATTAATTTCAACTGTTTTCCAGCGAGACCTGGGAAAACCTCCATAATCACTAAAAAACTAAACCTCACAAGGGAAGATTATGCTAATAAAATATATATTTCACACTAGAAATATTATCAAAACACATTTTAATGCAGAAGCCACCTTAAAATATTGCAATTTCCACTGAGAATAAAGAAATATCTGCTTCTTTTCTAGGCAGAAATAAAATGATCTCACAATTTTTATAGTTGTTATTGTAAAACTAATATCACACATTAACACAAAATAAACAATACAAACAGACACAAAATATAGAATGACACCAGCTTTGTCATTTAAGAGCAGTCACCTGAAAAAAGCTAAAACAACAGATAATTAATCTACGTAGATGATGGTCCGCTAATTAGAGTTTCAAATGAATGATGTGACAAATTATGACAGTTTTATTTTTTGATTGCTTTGAGCTTTGAAGTGTTTCTGAATAAGACTGCCCTAAAAAAATAAACTTGAACTTGAGCTCGAACATTTTTTCATATTTCTATTCCCTAATTTTTGACGACTGTTTTGTCAGACAGACGAGTGTGTTCAAAGTTTTTATTTCTTTCTTCAGACTTCTATCAATGCCAGTGAATCATTCAACCCAAGATTTTGTTATTTAATGAGTTTATTCAACGTGCCAAAACACCCCTCTCTCCAGTGATTTCAATTCTTTATACTGGAAAACCCTCTAAAAAATTATTTTGACCGAGTGATGCTGAAACTTTAAATGCCAAAAATATCAGACCTGTGATTACCCACTCACAATAATAATTAAAATCACAATGTTAACCAATATATCCATCATATGTTAGGGGACAACACCAACTGGCTGATATCCAATGTTAAATGAAAGTAATATCAGTCTGATGAATTAATACTTGGCTCTATAGGGTGATATCTGTTGTTTCTGAGCTTTTAATTTGTGCTGCACAAGTGATGAATTCAAATCACTTAAAAATTAAATCTGGAGTTTTCCAACAGGCGAATGATCGGACCGACTGTTTTCAGAATATCTCCATGTGACTCCTCGTCCTCAGAGTGCCTCACATGACCCGACGTGACCCCGTCGAGGACGGACACGTCTGACTGTGTCTCTGCTGGACGCTCACATGCAGATGTCTTCCAGACGGAGCAGAACCTGGTGGAACAAGTCCAAGGTCTGGTACACGAGGAGGTACATGAAGTGGGACGGCGTTTGGCTCCACACAGTAGAATTAATGATTTGAAGACACATAGTTGGTGAATAATTGATTCCAGCCCCGAGGATGGTTAGGAGCTGAGTAAAAGACTAATAAATCATTTGTGGTGCTGCCAGTTGTCACTTTCAATTATTTCTGGGTTTGTGATAAACTGCTGCACCTGCCAGCTGCTGGTCCCACGATTCCTTGGAGCAGAAAGTGACGACTTTACCCAAACTTTGCTCTCTGCCATGCCTGATACAAACAGCTAGCGTTTAGGAGGCATGGTGTGTACACAAAGGAGGGGGGGAAGAAGACACAGATGTGCTTATCAAAACCATTTTCACAACTGTACTGTAAGTTGATAAACTCTGATTTATCCAGATTAAGAGGACACAAATGGAAACACACTGACCTTCAGCCAGATTAATGAGGACTAAATGAATCTTGACTTATTTACTGCAGTCAGATGCATCCAATTATTTTGTTAAAGATTGCAGAGAAGAATTTGGAAATGTAAATGATTTAATCTTTTAAGAAACATACCATTCACCACCTGGACAGGAGGGACAGTTAGCTGCAGCTTTAGCTCCTCCACTCCTCTGGTTTCAGATTTTGAACCCTGGCTGCAGGGATTCGCTCACATTCAGCCACAAGAAGACCAACACGAGTGTCGGGTGATACGGTCGTGCACTCAGCGTGACAATTCCTCCTGAACGAGTTGAACGGGGTACGTTCTTCCACACCAAACTGCAAGAATACATTTCTTTTTGGACTTTTTGTTAAGTTTATCTTGTGACAACACTGTGCTTACGGTCTGGTTAGGTTTAGACACAAAAACTGTTTTGTTAGGGTTAGGGAAAGATCATGCGTTGGCTTAGAATACCTGGTTTTGTTGCATTAAAAATGGCTGGAAATTGTCCCGAGATCGCCTTGAAAATATCCAGCGGTGTCGAGCTTAGATATGTCAAAACGCAGTCTCGAACTGCAGGTGATTTCTGAGCTCTAACTACACCACCACCCCTCCACTTCCAACACAGAAGTACATTCATACACATGTGGTATGAACACAGTTTACAGAAACGTTAACTGCCTGCTTAAATGATATTTTCTCTATATAATTTATATTTATTTTATTTCATTTTATTTTTTTTCATTTATACTAATTATAACTGTTTTTATTATGTTGTAAAATTGTAACACATATTACCACATACTTTTCAAAAATATATTATTTAGCAGTCACATCAGTCAGGTCAGGTTGTTATATTTTGTGATATATTCTTGAGAAATGAAAAACACATTGTATTGTTAAATATATGAGGGCCTATTTTTCAGTATGTATCATGCTTGTTCTGTAAGGGCACTGATACAGGGGTGTCCACATACTTTTGACCATATATAATAGCTGATTAGCCTCTAAGTGGAAAGCTTAACGCTGGAGCACCAAGTGTCTGTCATTGACTAATAACAATCCTCCACACAGTCGGAGGAAATCAAGTTTACGCAGAAGTAGAGGCTGTAAATAGTTTACCTGATGCTGTTATCTTTCTTTTTCTCCTTCTGTCTCTGCTGATTGATTGACTGACTGACAGATGGATAGAAGCAGATTGATTGATTGAGCCGTTTTAAGGGCCTGCTGTAATGAATATGTGATAGTCCGCTAAATAAATAAATAAATGAAATCATCTGTCTGTCACCTCCTCCCACAACTGACAAGTATAAATTTTACTGATTAACACTGTTGTGCATTCGCATTTTACTTCCTGTTTATTTGAATATAACAGATTGCATATTGCAACATTATGAGAATGTGTCTGTAGGTGTAAAGATGTCTTTTTAATTCAGCGCCACGGCAACACATTCTCATTGTTAACATATGTGAGACTTGTCAAAAACGCGCGTGTTTTGTCACATGTTTAAATGAGCCTAATGCACAATGTACTACAAGGAAGACCTTGTCAAGTGAATAATTACAGAGTTACGGATCACAAGCTCCTGCAGGCCTTCTCCCGGGAGCCGGGCTTGTCGAGGTAAACTAGGTGTGCTGCACAGTTCATGGTGATTGAATTAGGAATTTTAAAACACCTCAGTTGTTCATACAAGCAGTGTTTTTACTCTGAAAGAGATCTGATCAATGCACGTCTCTATTAGTCATTCAACATGGGGCCGCTACAACCTGAGAACAATCAGCGGATTTGTAACAGCAGAGATCACAGTGGTGATGTTTTGTCTCATTATTCCCCAAAACACTGAGTGAAATACTCTCAAACTATATCTCATTTTCTCACAACAGTAAAGGCTTTCGCACATTAAAATATAAATGCTCTGCAGTAAAGTCTACGTCACCACGGCTTTAACATTCAGTTCTTCGTTGTCATGGGAGGTGTTGATTGAAATATATGTTTCAGCAGTGAGTCAGAGGAGGTGCTGTACGTATGTAAATAGGATGAATCTCTTATTATAATGCAGCTCAACATGCAGGTTGTATAAGACCGAAGGTTACATGATCTGTACAAATGAGTGCACTACAGAATTATTTCTCGGGTGTTTATGTTTTTATATATGTGTACTGTATATAAATAACTGTGTATGTGTTCTTTGTTTGCGTAGCATGAAAGAACAAACTCCCATTTTATTATGTAACACTGTGTTGTTGCATTTACTGGGATTTAAAGGGTAACTCCACCAGTTTTCCACATTAAAGTGTGTTTACAGGTCTTGAGGAGTACTGCTGCATATGTGAAAAAAAAGTAGTGTAAAGACTTTTTGTGTCTCCAGAAAAAGCTGCGCGTAATGTGATAAGACTCAGTGGCCAAGTTGCATTGTGGGTAATGTAGTCACCAGGTTTTAAAATTCCTGTAACACTGTTGGACGGTTTAAAAACAAATGATCAAACATCAATACAGCAGAACCAGAGATGTCACCTTTTTAATTCCATATGTTCTTCTTCCTTTTCAACACCTGGTGCCTACATTACCCACAATTCAGTTTACTCACTGAGTGACATCACTGGTGCAGCTTCCTCTGAAGTCCACAAAAGGCTTTCAACTACTTTTTTTCCACACATGCAGCAGTACTCTCAAAGACCAGTAAACACACTTTAATGTGGAGTTACCCTTTAATGTTGGCAAGTGACCCCATGAGGCTTTTCAGTAAGGCATCTCTGAGGACTGCTATCTCACTAGAGCTGGACACTTGTTACACCTGCAGGTGATGAACTGATTGCTTTCTCTTTGTTGGCGACAGCTTAAAACGACTGATCCCTGAAGGTAAATGATAAGTCTGAAATGTTTGTACATTTCCCTCCCCTCTGCTGAACATTCAAACTAAAGGTTTGAATTTAAAGCATTTCCTGACTGTAAACACTTCTTTTACTTGCTGAACTTATTTTGTCTTCTGTTGCAAAGTTTTTCCCAAAGACCAAAACCAACAACGAATTGATCTGACCGGTATCACCTTTTTGTCCCACCTTGTTATATCATATTCTTCTGTGTCATAAAGGTTCTTTGTAGTATAAAGCTATTTTATGTATTTATTTTTTTCAGTTTTTTTTTTTTCACAGTTTAAAACAAGTCCCCATCTACTTCAGTTGTTTAGGAGAATGCTGCAAAACTGTTTTGCTGTGAAGCTCCAGAAATGTTTCGCGGACTACGAAACTTCACCTGACTTTCCATCGGCATGTGGGTGAGTAGATAATGACTGAATTTTCATTTTTGGGTGAACTTTTCCTTTAAGTATACCACACGTTAATGCGCACACATGAATGCGTTGCACGGACTAGATTTTTTAATCCACGTGGAGGGCAGTTAGCGCAGCTGCTGAGCACAACCTCCATAACCTTGGAGTTATATACTAAGGAAGGAGTACGCTTCCTGGAGCTTTTTAGAAAAGACCCACTTTCTCTTCCTGCCGACAGCTAACCGTTAGCACGCTGACCAGCTACAAGTGCAATAGCCCATGACACTAGACTACGACTCATGAGCTAGCAGCGACCTTGACAATGACACATTGAATGACTGACAAACAGACAGATAAATCAGATGCATGGTGCATTGTTTATGCCTTTATAGTGGGTTTGGTAATAAGAAGAGAGAGGAGAGTGCCTGTGTAAGCGCTAGTGAATATTGAAAACTGGAACATTTTGGTGTTTTATGAACTGCTACTTTTTTTACTGTATCAAATGTTATTAATGCACAATTGAAAATAGTCCCCAACAAACGCACTATTTCTTCCTGTGTAACATTTGCTAAAAACTTCATTGTCAAACTGAGCAACGAATGATGAAAATGAAATTCTGTTTGTGTAAATTTTCATGTTTAGTACTAAAGTGTTTATGGGAGATTAAAAAAAAGGGATAAGTATAAATAAATGACTTTTATTTATTCATTATTTATTTATACATGTATACATTTATTTATTTATGTATCCATATGTCATTAAGGCCTGCCTGAGTCTTAAGCCGGGGTGGTTGTAGTGGAGCGATCGGCTCTACTGCTGCTGCCTTCACTTGACCCGTGGACGAGTGCTTTGCCTTTAGCTCACGACTAGCCGCCGAGGCAATAGTAGTAGATCTGATTGAAACGCTACAACCAATCAGGCTGTAGCATAACCTATGTACACAGAAACACATAAATAAATACACATGGAAACACATAAATAAATAAATGTAAATATACATAAATAAATGAATAAAATGAAAACATGTATAAATATATAAATTATAAATAACTGAATTTCTGCATGTATTTGTTTATTATTTATTTATTTATACTTTTTTCATTTTTGTCCTTCTGTGCTTGTATTCAATATTGATTTGTTGATTTTGCTCTTTTCAGGGGATTTGTTGACAACAGAAAGCTGTATATAAATATATAACATAAATATATATACCATAGCAAAACAAAAAATAACCAACAGACTTCAGTTTTTATGTAATTAATCGTCTCTGAGATCGTTTGTTAATCTGTTAAATTCAATAAATGCTGCTTTTCAACCATCAACACGAAAACATGCCCTGCTCCGTCAACATGTGGCAACAATGACAGTGAAAACAGCCTAATCAAAACATGATCCTGCACTGTGGCACGTTTGCACTGTTACAAATACACTCCGCTCAGCATTCGTGGTGAAGCTCCTGTTGAGTAATTGCTATTTTGGTTGTATAGCAGGAGTGATAACATTGCATTTGACAGCTGATAGAGAGCAGGGAAGCGTTAAGTAGACAGTGGTGGAGTGTGGTCCATCTGTGAGGGGGAACAGAGAGACGGAGGCAGAGTGTGTGGCAACCCCTCAGGGCCTCCAGGCAGCTCAAACAGCATTAGCAAAGAGGTGTCCCTGCCTTCAGCGCAGCTTTCACGCCTCACTCCTCTTCCAACGCAAATCAGAGGCAACACAAGTTATCCATTTGAGATATCGAGTCGATAAGGAGATAAAGCCTGCACTTATGTGCCACGGTCATGGAAGAGAGCAGCAAGGGACCAACAGCCTGTTTATCAGTCTCCCACATTAGTGCGAGCAGACAGTCGCTCCAGGTGGCATGAAATATTAAAAGGATAACCTCGTTTTGCAAAACTGACCAGAGCAAAGTTGTCACATGTGTCCTCGGGTCGGGTGAGGTCTCTGACTTATTGATTGTCTCTCCTGTGTTGTTTTCTGTTGGGATGTATGATTGAAAATCCTCCCTCTGAGGCTCCGTTCTCACCTTATTAACTGTAACCTCATTATGAGGACGGGTTGTTTCTTTTTAAGCATCTGAGCAACTGCACTGACAGAGGTTTTCTTTCAAGCATTAGATGATATCCTCCATTAGAAAGCACAGTCCCAGAATAACTTCTGAAGATAGATAGATAGATAGATAGATAGATAGATAGATAGAAAATAACAACCCTTAACAGTAAAATATAGATTAGAATCCATATAAAATATAAGTTGAAAAATAGAATGAATGGTTATGATAAAACAACGAAATTTGTATATTTTAAGATGCGATTACAAATTGTTACCACTCTCTTGTCTGTACGCTAAATTTGAAGCTACTGCTAGCATGCTGTTAGCTTAGCATGAGATCGGTAGCGGGGGGAAATGGCTCTGTTCAAAGGTTACATAAAAAACCTGCCCACCATTATAAAGTTTACTAATTAACATGTTTGTGCCTGTTCAAAACAGGATGTTCGGCACAGATCATCAAGCTTTTGCTTTTGTTGTTTTCTCACTGCAACACGTTACTACAGCAAGTCGTTGCACCACGCTAATCCCCAATTTATCTACGTCCGCTTCCCCATGAGATTTCGTGAGAGGCATCGCATGTGAGCCCAGCTTCAGTCTGCAGAGCCATTAAGCTAAGGCATTGAAGTCAGGCCCCGCTGCTGCACAGAGCGATGTTCGTTGTTTATTCAGAATGTATTAATATTGAACAGTGTCTCGTGTCCAAATTGCACCAAATTCAACGCTGCACATCCTTTTGGTCTAAGCAACAAAGCTGTGAAGTGTGAAGTAGATCGGATGGGTGGTTCTCAAGATATATGCGTAACAGACAGACAGACAGACAGAGGTTTCTTGCTTTATAGTTATTATTCCCTTTAGAGAATAAAGATATATGACATCATTAATTGAGGGTAATGTCAAAGTAAACCAAAGCCAATGAGGAGGTTCAGGAAGATCTGAGATTTTAAGATGTTGTGTTCGTTGGTCTGAGTCATCAGAATGTGCATAGAGCCTCACAGGTTGATGGCAGATGTGACGTAGCAACAGAGTTTAAGTACAATTACTTGAGATATTTGTTATTAATATGAGAAGCCTTTCTGAAGGGCACTTTTTACTCTCCACAGAAGTTGGAGGCACGTGATCTGATTCACAGTGCTGGCTGCTGGCAGAAGTTCAGCAGCACTACGAGCTGCCAGAGCAGCCTGGCCACGTGACCGGCTGGGAAGCATTGACAGAGCCGACGGTTCTGGAGTGAGTGGCAGCTGAGGCGAGTGGGGTGGAGGGGGTGGGAGTACGGGAAGTTAAATGGGGAGGGGGGGGGGGGGACTGTGTTTTGGGGGAGGAGTTGGTGGGCAGTGCTTTGGGATCTGCGAGGAACAACAGCGTTGCTCCTGTGCGTCTGCTCCCTGACACTTCCCTAATCTGATAACGGATGAGGACAGGTTGCCTTCCCTGTACCTGGCAAGTACCTTCCCCAACCTGCACAGGCGGATTTCGGCGGATAAGGCCAGGCTTGGCAAATGCCGGCATCCTCTGGAGAATAGTTAAAGGGTGATTAATCATTGTTTAGGCGAGGAATGCGCGGGGAAGAATGGGAAAGCGGCGTTCCACACCTCTGAAGCAATTAATCCCTGTGATCTCCACCAGGTTTGTCTTGTAGATAAGTCAGGGTACAAAACTGTTCCTAATTTATCAACCCACTCATGCCATCCAGCATAAAACACACAATTTATTTCCAATCATTTATAGTCAAATTTTAAAAAGAGTGACTTTGCCACATCCAAGTGTGCCTTATATTAGCTTCATATAAACTAAGTACCCCCAGATTACAATGGGAATCTTGTTTTATTGTGCACATCTGGTGGAGTCACAATGCATTTTCACATTCGCTGTCTGAATTTTTGAGCGATTGTGGCATAAATCATTTTGCTAATCAGAAACATAAGTGACATGAAGGCATCTCCCCTCTTGGAACAAAGGAACAACATATGGCTCTAAAAGCACTCAGGTCTTTTATTTCCAAGGTATATAACCTGTGCATAAACCAATATTATTGGACTGATTTGCATTTTTCTTTCATTCTGGGCTCTTTTTCAGATCTCATATCTTTGCAGATGACTCCAATAATGGATAAGAAAAGCATTTCTCCCTCGTTATATATTTGATTCTCAACTTGAGTGCAGTTAAGCAAAGCATAAGACTCGGCTCAATGGTTTGTTGCAAGGTGAATTATGGCACCGTACTTTGTGATTTGAGGAGAACATAGACCGGCGCATGCATGATAGATTTATGTAAATATAAGAGCCACCACAAAAAAAAGTACAGTTCCTCCCTCTAATAAACTGCATTAACAGCTGAACCAAAAAACGACACTGATATGACAAGATGAATTCCTTTATTACGAGTGGGTTCTCTCCGGATCTCTCTGCATTGCTTCCAAATCATATTTGCCTCCTAAAATGGGAGGGGGGGAGACACACATTCTTGCCAATAATAGTAAAATGGCTCCTGTTTTAATTGCATCATTACGTACCCAATATCAGCAGCCTGCCTGCCAATATCAATATTGCCATAACATGGGTGGAATATAGATGACCCAGGGTATGCGTGGGTCTTCCATGAGTGCCTCCATGCCAGACTCATCCCATTGCCCGCTGTGCTGGGAATGGGAATGTAGGCCGGATAGCAGCTCGTCTTTCTAATGTCCCCCCGTATTCCCTTAATTGCTGACGGATCTTGTTTGTATTTTGATGGCGGCTTGGAATCTGTGGTTGCTACACATAGGAATTGATAGGCCTTGAGGGAAACATCATGTTACCCGCTATGTGTGTGTCTGCATGTCTGTCTGTCTGTGTGTGTGCGCGCGCGCGTCCGTATCTGCGTGTCTGCATCTGCCGGTCTGCAAAGATCAGCTCTATTGTAAAAAAAATCACAGGGCTTTGCATAATGCATTCATACATTAGGATGATGTAACTAATATAAATGAGGGTCAGCGGGGTCAAGTAGGCTGCACGGGGATACACAGAACAGCTGGTTAACCGACGACGAGAACACACAGGTTCTGCACGAGCTTTGACTCCTCAGGAAGAGCAGACACTTCTATAGACTCGAGAAAAAGGTAGAAAAAATAAAGGCTGCTTTGCATTTCTCATCCGGCAACACTGCACATATGGCACCGCAGCAAACTTAACAATTAGTAACTGCTTTGATGAAGGAAAATTACATCTTGTAGGTCCCACTTCGAATGCACTTCACATATCCATATTAATGCGTTCAGAACTGGAGAGTGAAAGATAATTTTCCTGTTTAAATATTTCATTCTAGCTTAAAACTTAGCCAGTAATTAGAGCTCCCTAATGGCAAGAGCATCCAGTTTGTCCGTTTTAATTAGATTGTTGTTTAACTATTAATTATGCATCTTTGTGTCATATAGTTTTGATGCTAACAGATGGTGCAGTGGTTAGTGGCTGGGCACGATTGGGTGATGATTTATTTACCTGCACTCTGTTAGTAAGATCCATACACTTACATCACTGCTCCTCTGCACTTTATCTCTGAATTAGCAAGTTAGCGGGCGAACTGACCTGCTGCAGTGTTACAGTTCATGACAGGACAGACATACATAAGGTCGATAATTAGACAAAGGTTATTTTAACTGTGGTGAACTACATTCACATTTACTCAAGTACAATTCTAAAGTACTTGTAACTTGAGTATTTCCTCTTCCTGCTATCTTATACTTCCACACCACGATACTTTGGAAGCAAATAATGTACTTTTACTCCAAAACATTTATTTGATAACTTTATTCATTAATTATGTTGCATTCTGCATTGGAGCCAAATTAGCACATTGTGAAATTGCTTTCTTTTATCTGCAATTGGATAAAAAAAAATCATAATCACAAAAATATCGGATCCAATGATTGGCCAAGCCATTAATCATTGACCCATATACAGTGGGGTCCAAAAGTCGGAGACCACTTCGAAAAAATCCCAAATATTGTCACGTAAACCTGGAAAAAACCAGACAGTTTGAGAATTCAGAAGGTATGTGAAATGTCATATTGTTATACGAAGTGTCTCAGAATCAAATCATGGCGAGACCAAAGGTTTCTAAGGAGGCGGTGCACAGAACTCTGAAACACTTTCGAGAAACTGGATCAGTTGTATCCGAAGCACAATCAGGCAGATCCAAAGTGACCACACTGTCAGAAGATCAACACACCAAGCTGTGATAAACAACACCTGTCTCCAATGAGCAAAAGTAGAGGTGTGTAGTGGTCTCAGACGATGAGTAGCAGTTTCTAACCCACTTCCAAATACAAAGATATTTGGAAATCCCTGTACATTTCTCACTGATACTGTTAAACTGATATTATTATTTGTAATAAAAAAAATATTATTACATTGGAAACAAATTTAAAATATAATTATATTGACTTGTGGTCTCAGACTTTTGGACCCGACTGTACAAACATGTAAATATATGTATAATTTTACTTTTACTTGTACTTTTGAGACTAAAGTACATTTGTTGCCATAATATTACTTTTAACTTAAGTGCATTTAATACTTTTAAAGACATTTGGATATTTTTTACAACACTCCATTATGGACTTATCTGCCGATATGAGGCATTTTATCCAAAAACATTTATTTGTTAAGTCAATAATTTGCCTTTATTGTCTGACCAACCATCCATAACTGAAATATATTGAGTTTAAAATCATATAAAACAAAGAAAGGAAGCAAATCCTAACTTTGGAAAAGGATTTTCAACATTTTTACCTGAAATATTACTATTAGCCTAATTGGGTATCAAAATAGCTTCAGATTCATTTACTCTTGTTGTTTCAGCTGTAAATATGTACTTTAGATGTATTTTTCATCACATTTACATTCATCTTTCAGTCTCTGTGTGCTTCAAGACAGCGTGGTGTCCAATATGGTTGTAAATGCTGTAATTCCAGCTCTGTGATGTACCACTGCACAGCGAGGTGCAGTATATTGGATAGGATTAGATGTTTATGAAAATAGGGGGGCTGTTAACATGGTTCCAAGACGTGAAAGCAAACTGGAAATAAGTCCATCAATATAAAACACTAAATTAAGAGTACACACTTTTTGTATTAATCCGTTTTGGATCCCTTCTGTTTCCCTGCATGGGATCAATACAGTTTACAGTGTCTTGTATTCACTTCGCTGTATATCAACCTTTCTTGTATCTGGTTGCCCACAGTAAATAATCAGTATAGATTCAAGGCTGAGGATTTTCCTTACAGCCATGCGGAAGAAATTCACCTTACAAAACCTGCAAAACAAAATGTGCAGCACACTGAAGCAGCAAACACCCACAATAAAGACAAGACACATAATGTGGAAACAAAGACAGTAACAGAGATTTGCAGCGCCTCACCCCTTGTTAAGAAGTTTTAAAGCCACCCTGCAGGGTTTTCTTGTAAAAAGTTAAGTTTACATTCAGTGTTTGATGCAGAAACATAGTCAGCTCTGACAAATGTGCTGAATGCATTTCTTTCCTCAATAAACACTCAGCAAAACATTGCATCATCGTACGAGTAGTCAAAAACTCAACAGTGTACCTTTAATTGCACGGTGTATGTTAGGCTTTCTACATGTATCATATATGGTGATATTTAAGGGAACGCTAACGATACACAACAGTCATTAACGACATCATGTTGTGTCAGTCTGTATTACTAAACTAGATTTTGTTAAACTGATCTGAATCAATGTTTTTAAAACCAGACTCCCTTTATAAATTGAGTGATTTTAGAGAGCTTATTGTAATGCTAATTGTTAATTGATTCATTTGTAAATTACACGTTATGTGGGTGTCAAAATAAAGAGAACTACGTTTTCAGCTTTTGGTCCCCCCCCCCAACAAACATTTGAAACCTTACAGTGCAGTGAGTTCATCTGTTTCTTTCAGCATGGCCGACCTGAGTGAGTCAAAACACAACCTGGCAGTGTTGCTGTGATCCTCTAGCTGGACCGACACACAGACTTCATGCACTGTTGAACTTTTGACCTTTTTAACAGTCTGTCAACAACTACACGAGACCCCTGTTTTTAATACCAAAGTTGAGTCATGTTTTTTGTTTGTGTCTGAGTGTTTTGTCGCACCCGGTTTGACTCTGGGCTGTACATTTGGCTGACTGTTATTTGTTTTGTCTCCTGATGATGGGGGCCTGTGATTGATGGACGGGGTCCAGGACATCTCCGATCGACAGCTGTTGATAGCTCTGAAATCGAGAGCAGCAGTCGGAGCGTAACAATGAGCTCATTGCGCTCTTGGCTTGGTCGCCAGCCCAGCAAACCCCAAACACTGGGGGGACTTCATGAATTTCAACTGGGGCCACAAATGTGAGTGCACATAGAAATTGTGCTGGGGTGAAGGGAAAGGGACTAAACTAGGAATACAGCCCTGATAATTACAATAATGGTAGTAGAGGAAGAAGGAAAACAAAGGAGGGAAAACAGAATGCATCATGTGATCATACTTTAATACTTTAATTTTAGGTGTCTACTAGCAAACGTTTACATGCTTTAATCCAAAAATCACATTATTTTTCTCATACTGTCTATTGCTGCAGCACCTCTATTCACCCTCCATCTGAACGCTCTGTTTAAGTGTCTGTCTCTTAAAGGCTCAACTCTGATTGGTCAGCTCTCACAGGCCTGAGCAGGCATCACCTACCCTGTTTTCTCAGTTTTTGCGATCCCCGCAATGCTGGAGGCTTGTGTGCGGGTTGTAACTGTATAGTTGTGACACTACGACCTTTAAGAAGTCCTGACAGCACGTTTGCAGTGTTGTAAAAAGTACCCAAAAGTCAGACTTGAGTAAAAGTAGAAAAAGATATCGTGTTAAAATATTACTTTAACTGAAAATCTGAAAATCACTCATACAGATAATACTTGAATAAAAGTCTTAGTGTACTTTTCTGGCAAGAAAGTATCAAAAGTTTTTAATCTGATTGTTGTGAATACGCAAAGTAACTAGTAACTAAAGTTATTAGATAAATGGATGGAGTAATGGAGTATAAAATACAATATATGTTTTCAAAATGTCGTGGCGTGGAATTAGCAGAAAATGGAAATACTCAAGTAAAGTACAAGTACTGCAAGATTGTACTTAAGTACAGTACGTGAGTAAATGTACTTAGTTACATTCCATCATTACTCGTTTGAAGGCACAGCTTCTGAATACCGACCACGTGCATTTCTCCGTGAATTTAGTGTATCGATACTTTCACTGTATTGTATGTTGTTAGTTCCAGTAAAACTGTCTGTTCACTGTCATAATTAATGTGCTATAGCCTGTAGGTAAAATGAGTGGCACTGGCATCAGCTGGCTGCAGACACCTCGATGTTAGAAATATTAAAAAGAAAATAAAAATCTAAATATCTTAAACAACACTAGGTGTTTGCCTTTGGTGCATCATCCTCTGAACAAAAAGCACCAAAGCAATCATCTCACATCGCATTCGCTATTCAACTCGCTACTTCAGGCTGCTGCCGACAGGACACGTGGACTATCACACTGTATGTTCGTCATATCTAAGTCGTATCTAAGGTTGATCCTGGTTACTGGATCATTGAACAATGTTTCCTTTGTGTACCAACCTTATGGGATTGTCATGATTGTTCCATTAGTCAAGTTTTGGCTTGTGTAGATTTTGATCATAAAACACAAATTAATTTTCTTTTCTTTGGCAAGCAACCATCGTATAACTGTGATAATGGCCTCCACGTCGTCCATTATTTCCTGATAATGGACACCTCAAAGGACATGATTTCTTTCTCATACAGCACTTAGACCTGTTTTATAATAATAATATATATTAAAAAAGAGGAAATCTCACTTTCAATGGCACCTTTAAATATCTTGTTTGTTCAACTCAAGTCTTTCCTGCATGTTATGAAGTTATGAGGCCATTTTCAAATGAAAGACCAATATTGAGGCGGTGCTTTAACAAGAAAACTACAACCTAAAAGATGAAAGTACATTGACGTGTTGCCCCATCAAAGCTTCCATTGCTGTCAGTGATAATTTGCCTCTCCAGTGCACTCCCTCCAGTTTATCTGTGGGGTTCGTTCTGGTCCGCGGTGGAACAGGTGACTGTTGTGGCTGTCGTGGGAGGGCACACGAGGAAGGAGGCTTATTAAAGAAATCCTTCAAGTTGGTGGAATGTCACATTTTATTTAAAAATATCTGAATGTGGGAGCGTGAACGGCTCCTTGTCAGTCACAAACCTGACAGGAATAAACTCCAACGGTCTGCAGTGATGTGGATTTATTAATATGGTGGCTATTTTTATTATAATTTTTCTTGTCTGCGGCTGATGAAACTAAAAAGAAAGGAAGAAATAATGACCCGGAGCGCTGCTGCTAATGACAGATTCACTGGACAGCGAACGCTCGCAGCAGAGTGTCTGTTATCCAATGTATGGGCTGTAGGTTAATGATAGAGGTTAAGGAGTCGGTGTGAGACGGAGGCATTGCTCCATATTGTGTTTTGTCTTAAAGCCCCCCATACTTTAGCTTTAATTGGACAGCATCATGCTGTAATAAGCTGTGGTTGCATGGGTTTGATGCCCGAGCCCTCTGAGGTTACCAAAGCACCGGCACCACATCTGAGCTCAAATTAGCATTCTGGGCAAGCAGAACTCCCCAAGCTTAATTAAGGTAAATTCAACATTCTAGTTCATCATTGGGTTTTATATAATCTTAAAACCAGTTGTGCTTGTTTGGCAGCTGTTTATTTCTTATATTAAAAAAGAAAACATTACACTGCAGATGATTTGGCATCCCAGGATTTTGAATTTGAGCCCTCTATTATGGGAAATCTGGGTTTGCGCAATGATTAAATGCTTAATAAAAAATTCATTGTTGTTGCCAACATCTGTATTGTACAGGCTAACGGCTCACTGGAGTGTGCGAGACTTGTAAAGTTTCCAAACGCGCCGTTGAGAACCCTGGAAAGTTCACCTAAGAGTTTGCCTTCCTCATTACCAAGCTACTTCTGTGTCTGCGATTAGACAGAGAACATCTTTAATTGCTTTAAAATCTGAATGCATGATAAGAATGGATTAATTTGATTTTTCTGTTCCTACAAGTAGCAGATGGTTTATGTCTTCAGAATGCTCATGTTGTAAAATGAGATCCCCAGCTTGTCTCTGATTGGTCACTGTTAATGAAGCATGCTGGGCTGATTATTGATTTAGAAAATGAGGACGACACAAGCATTGTGTGTGTTGCTGTAATAAATTAAAGGCGAGCTTTGTTTTATAGTTGACAGACTCGTACCTTAAATAACACAAAATATTTGGTTTTCTATTCAGGTGGTCTCTGGCCCGTCAAAGTCATTTTATTGTTTATTTTAAAACAGGCACTTTTATAGTTGCCACTAACAAGCAGATGGTCGACTTGACTTATTTGTGTTTTGTGTTTCTGAATGACCGATCAGATGCATGATGGGAAATGCAATGAGCTGCTTGTCAGGGAAGAGACAATTCACGGGAGAGGGCCCGCGAAAGCTGTATACATTCCCAATTTACTCCCATCTCTGCGGTTTTTAAGGTTAGTAATTTTTTTTGCATTATTATTGGCTGTTGCGAGAGCAGCTGTTCCCCAGCCTCCTTCCCATCCGAATTACCATCCTCACACTGACAGACAGGCAGCTGATGGGGAAACTCGCTGCGTGCATGAGGAGATCCAATTCAGCGATGAAACTAATGTGCTGCATCAAGGGGGATGTGTTGCAGTCCTGCGGGAAAGAGGAGGAGGTCCAGGTTCAAACGCAGTCTGGGACCGGCTCGGACTGGGTCTCCGAGAGCGACGTGGTCCAGGTTGTTTCTGGGTGAAATGAGGTTTTCATAAAAATCAGATTCTCCCTGTTTTCATGCATTTATCTATTTATTTACCCAATTATTTATTCATTTATTTATTCAGTTCCCCAGACGCCGCCTTGGCTGCAGATTCCAAAACTGGCAGCCTTCCACTCCCTGAAATAAAAACACTGGAAGCCAAGAGATACATTTTTAAATTTCAAGGAAAGTACAGGCAGTGGACACAATAATAGAATCATCCCGATGCTATAATACAAGTCCACCACCATCACTACAGCCAAAAAAAATCCTGTTGTATTGAATCAATGTCTCTCTCTTGACATAAGTTCTGTTCATTACTTTGTATTTTTTATTAAAGGGCTCTGGTCTCGGATTGTTTTACATTTAACAGGTGTTCCTGCTACCGTCGTTTTTACACTTTTAATATCAGCGCCTGAAGCAGAAAGGTGCATTTTTATTTAAAGTGAGTCAGCGCCTACAAAAAGAGCAAAGGAGAGAAGACGGCAGTGAACAAAAGGAGTTTGATAACCAATCGCAGTTAAAAATACAACAAATTTAAAACTAAATTAAAAAATGTAACTCAAATCTGAACTAGCCAAACATAGAGGCTGGTGGGTGATGTTAATAAAACCTTTTACAGTGGTATATGTAATGTTATGCCAAGATAATGTTGTATATATCACAGACATGTCTATAAATTGTATATAGTTTGTGAAGAATCAGTTTAGATAATGTAATTAAAGATATGATATGTAATATTTCCAAATTAAAATGTCTAAGAATGACAAGACCATTGTTATAGATAGTTTAGTTGTAACGAACATAATCCAAAATGTTCAAACCCAGAGAAGAGTGAGGAAGGAAGTCGGCGAACATGACTAACCGTAACACAAATCGTAAACTTCACGTGAAACGAAATTGAGGAAGTATTGCATAGTAATATCTCCACTTGTGTTGCAGTAACATTAACACTACAGCTATTTCTTTTGGCCATACAGTGTTTAAAGACAGCACATTTCCTGTCACATCTATAACTGACTGTGTGTAAAAGTGACACGACTTCATCGTCTTTGTTCTTTAATCTCTTAATATTCATGCCCTGACATAAATTCTGTGATCCTGATCAGAGCTGGAAGGGTCATTTGATAGAAAAGTGGAACTGGCGACTGGGGCTGATTTGAGTACTTGCATTATTCAAAAAGTAGCAGCAGTGGATCCCATTCAAAATCCCCCACTGTGCTCCATTTCTCGACATGCAGGCCTGCAGTTTGTCCAGCGCAGCGAGCTCCTTTGAGCATAGCAACAAAGCGCTCATCGCCTGTTTGCTGCTGAGGTCTTATGTTCATGTCTACTTCTATTGACATGCAGTGCAAACATTTATAATTACCTTTAGCTCTGTGATATCAGCCCGCCTTGAATAACCTGCTGTGGCGTTTTACCACCTGTTACTAATCGCTCTGTGAATTCGTCACGGCACCGGCAATGATTCAAACCAACACTGGGCGCCCCACAAGACCCTCCAGGAAACGTAGCAACCGGCAGCAGCGCGGCGCTCAGAGAGCCGGGGGAGCGACTTCATGGATTTTTTGCATCATTAACTATTTATGAGTTGCCACTTCATGTTATTTACACTGGACTGATGGTAATGCTGTTCAGAGCTCAAACGCCATGCAGGGACCCGCTGGGATGGCGGGGCGGAGGGTGCGCGGGGGGAGGAGGGGGTGAAGGCATGTGTGAATGTGTTAAATATTGTACAGAAACGCCACCTGCAGCTGCGAACGTGGCGCGGGGTAAAAAGGGGAGAGTTGGGAGCAACTCTGGGGGGACAAAAGAAATGCAGCAGACTGCAGAGCATGCAGACATGGCTTTGTGTGGCAGGGCACACTGTGACTATATAATGTATAAGTGAAAGCTTACCACAAGCCACGAGGAATATTCAGTTGACCTGGTTTATCTTTAGCTTTAAACCACAAGAGCTGACTGCGTCACCATTTGCAGTAAATGTGTCATAGCTGGAGATTATGCATCGTGTGCCTCTGCACTTCAGAGTCAAGTCTGTAGAGCTGCTATCTATCTATCTATCTATCTATCTATCTATCTATCTATCTATCTATCTATCTATCTATCTATCTATCTATCTATCTATCTATCTATCATCGACATATCTGTTTCTGCCTGAAAATTCACATCTCTCACTCCCCGTCTCCTTCTCTCTCAACATTCCTCCCGAACTGAAAGGCAAATAAACAATATGTGCAGCTAACTACAAATGCGTCAACATGGAAACGTGTCAAAATCAGTTTCGCAACATGGCATGCAAACTGTAAATGAAACACTCTGAATGTCCAATCAGACAAACAGCTGTCACACACTTTCTCCGTGCAGATGCTCAAAGACAAACAACTGGACCTGTCAGAAAAATAAACACAGCAACTGAAGTTATTCTGAACCCCTACAAAGAAAAAGTCAAGCAGCAGCAGCGGTGACAAACACACAAACTACATTTGGTCGGCGTCCTTGGAGTTGCCTCAAGACTGTTGCTTCGAACACACAGGGATTTCTTGTTGCCAGGAAACATTTTATATGATTTTTCATTTTGTTGATAACTGCCGGGAGTGTTGCCCATCTACTCTGTTTTAGTTTATCAGCGACCTGAGGCTTTTATATATGTTTGCCAGGAGGAACTGCATCTTTGTTACTGTAGGGTTTCATGAGGTCCCTGCTTGTTGCTGTCTGACGAGTCACTGTAGCTTTTATGGACCAGTTTCTGCTCTGCTTATTTCTCAGAAGATGTGTTATTACAGAGTCAGATTGTTTGATTTTACACATTAGTGGTAAATGATATTTTCATACAGATAAGTACACCCAGAATGTACATATAATACTTGATGTTTTTGCAATCTATTGGTAAGCTTATTTATTACTTAATATGTAAAGATGGTAATCATTGAAAATCATGCACGTTAGCCAGAAAACAGAAAACATCTCAACCTAGTTTACTCCTCAAATTACAATCAATGTGATTTACATCTGATGGCAACATTTAGTGCCAATGCAGGTAGGAGGTAATGTGCTCTATATGTAACGAGGCAGACTGTTGAGGTGGAGATGGTGGATGAGGTTGACGGCCTAATTCCAGCTCAGTATGTCCCTTTCACTTTTCAAAATCCTCTCTCTGCAACCTTTGACTTGACGATCAGAGCTGATGAAAATGTTGTGCGCAGTAGGTTTAGCAGACGGGGTAGTTGCAGTGGCTCCTTGACCTGGTTTATGTCTCTCTTTCAGCCTGCTCCCAATGAAACGACACTTTAAGTGCAGTGAGAGTGAACCAAAACGGTAAAGTTACAGACCGGACAGCTAAACAATGAGCTGGAACTCACTTTCATGCACCTTAAAGTCAAAAGGGAGCTGCAGATTCTGGTTCATCACTACAGTGACCCCTTTCACATTGTCATTTATTGGAAATATTTTCAACCGCTTTAAGTGCAGTAGCATGTCTATTTCAGTTTTGTCCAGTGTCTACGAATACAAAGATATTTTAGCTTTAGGTTACTGAAACAAATCATCTTTCAACACATCCACAATACTCCTCAAACATTATATATCACCATTCCCAAAATAACCTGACTGTTGCAGCTTACCAACAGCAGTTGTAGTTGCATTTTTTTGTTAGGTTTAGGCACTAAATCCACTTAGTTAGGTTTTGGAAAAGATTGTGGTTTGGGTTAAAATAAGTACGTTATGTACTTATATTATGCTTTTTGGGTTTTTGCCTTTTCTTTATTGTGTTATGTAGCATTTGTGTGCATGTAAAAGGTCTGCAAAGTGAACACACTGCTCCTGCACTGCCTGGTTTGGAGTCGAGCCTTTACTTCTGTAACTTATGTGCTTCACTATGTAACAGGCGTGATATAAATATATATATTTGTATACATATTGTAAAATATATACACTGCAGTCAGTCAGCAGACATACGGTTGCTACACTTTTTATACTACATCACATTACTTCCTCCTTTACGGCTGTAATTATTACTATAGCCACTAGAGGTCACCGCCAACAATTAACACAAATATGGGTCGTAATAAGCTGCTTGCACAGTCGAACTACTTGTTTTTCTGATGAGAACAGGCTGCATTATCCGTTCCTAAACAATGAAATGACTGGAGTCTATTTAAGAAACTGTCCAATCAACTCAACTGCCAGAATAAATGCTACCTAAATTAGTTTTCACAGATAAATTAAAACTTGACATTTCTTCTGTTGCTACTTTACACTTGGTTGGATTTCCCTTTTCTCTCTCTCATCGTAAACACTGTGCTTATGCTCTGCTTAGGTTTAGGCACAAAAACCACTTGGTCAGCGTTAGGAAAGCATCACGGTTTGGCCATGATTGGCCCAGATTGGTCGCCCACTTGGCGGCCTTGTGGCTTGTAAAAACGCCACCACCACCCCCTCCATCTAACAATGTGAAAGTCAGCTAATAAGCATATAATGTGAATGTGATATGCCACGTTTGGTACCTTGGACGTATCTGTGGTTTGAAGAAAAATGAACTGCTGACATTATATCCTGGCAACTGTGCTGGTCCAATAGTTATTACAATAGTTACTGAATAAGGCTCAAGTACTTAATTACTTTGCATTAGGATCATTACTCTTTTTAGGTTTCACAGCATCTTACAAAACTGTGTAGTCTTCTGAAATGTGTTGCCGTTTGCAGAGGAATTAGTTTTCTCTTTAAAAAGACACATTGTGATTTCTGCAGTCCAGGTTTTGCTTGTTCTGCTGGAGGGGGAATTTGCTTCACGCATAAAAGACTAGATAAAATACACAGTATCCTCAATGATCAGCAGCGTCATGCTAGGTCTGAGTCATTCCCCATCACATTTGTGGAGATAAATGTGGAACCCGGTGTCATCTATCCAAACATCCCATGCTTGTATCCACTTGTACTCACCTGCATCCTCTTGATAATGTTGCCTTCACGAGGGCCTTGATGTTGGCTCATTAAATACCCTTTTCTGCCAGTTATTTAGGCTCCTTTAGCTCACAGTTTGCAGCCATGAATATCGCCTGGGTCTCACCCGTGGAGCTAAAGCAGCATAGATTTGTTCATGATCCCCTTATTTCCCCATTGCTGTCATCTGAATAACATAAAACAGGCTGTAATTTGACCAGTGCGATTTGGGCTGGTGCTCCTTTTGCAACAATAAACCACAGACCATTGTTGTGTAATGTCGACTGCCCTAATCCACCGCCACCCAGAATTCCCTTTGAACTGCCCGTGATTGCGAGGCTAATTTTTATTAAGCAAGTGCACACATTATTTGAGGCAGTCACTGAAGCTTCAAGGAGTCGTTGTGACAAGCCGAGCCCAAGAGCTTAAATCACCAACTCTCTCCACTAGCACGGCTATAATTAGCCTGAAATTAACAAGAAATGTTTGCTTTAGTTAAATTATTCAAAACATTTATTTCACTTGTCAAGGCTTAGATCAACTTGTTGTTTTAAATGTTGTTTTTATTTTTTTTTCTGTCAAACAGAAAAGCTTTTTGTGTCTTTGTGTTTCTCTCACTGCTGACTGCTGCAGGCTGGGGTTGATCCCCAGGTCTCGTTACAGGCTCCTGCAGATTATGGACAAAAACCGCTGCATCATCTTTATTCATCACAGACCTTCCTACCATCTAGAGTTCAGTCCCGTGATTTCGTTGTCCATCTCCGAACTGAACTCAATTTTTTCTCCTTTTCTTCATGGGATGAAGCGTCAGTATGAGCCCCAAGTTTTTTGCTCGAGCTGAACATTTCAGCTGGTCCTCATGCCCCTTCACCTCAATTTGCACAACAGCAACTTTGAGTCCACTGCAGTTTCATTTACTTCGCACGGTTCCCATGTTCAAAGACCCAAATATCATTTACACCAACATATCATCCTCTTTTAAAGTTGTTTTGGTGAAACAAAAAAAGTGAAGCCAATACAGAAGTACCTTAGACCTGCATTCTTTCTAATGAACTGACTCCAGTGGTTTCAAAAATGTAAGTTTATGAGAAAATGACCCAACTTCTCGCTTGATTTTCGAGTGATGGTGATTCTGATTTCTTTCTGATTTTTTAAAAGTCTGACCTGCTGAATCCTTCCGAGGAACTATCACCTTTTCATATGGGGAATTCAATATGTTCATACTGAACTGATTCTTTCTAAACTCTTTTATTTTCTACAAAACTGAACCAGGTTACATTTCCTTCTCTTACTGACAGGATATCCTCCCTAGCTCCACCCTCTAGTCCAAATATTGTCAATTCTGGCTCCAAAAAAACCAAGAAGGTGACGGCCATGATGCCAAACTCGAGGCTTCAAAATGGTAGTGGACGTCACAGTAGCTCCGTCCACAATTTTTTATACATTTATTATGCATATTCACCAGATGGAGAGCAACATCAGCACTATCTTTGTAGCGCTGTCTTGGTTTCCCACAACTCCTGAGGGAAATATCTGGCTCTTCAGCTGCTAAGTGCTCTACTTACTAGCTTAGTCGCTAACTTTGCACACTATTTTGTGCTGGGCAGGTTGTGTATTGTGGGATCATCAGAGGTTTTTATCTTGTTACATGAAGGTGGAGTCAAAGTTGATTTATTTTTTAAAGTGCCAAGAAGTAAACCCGAACAGTAAAGTTGAGGGCTGTAAAGAAAAAAGAAAACAACGAGCTGAAAGACGTTAAAATGCTCCATGAAGCTGAGGGGAACGGCTTATACATAGTTGGGTTACACAGTATATATACTTCATAAATAGATAGTAATTTGATCCATTGTTAATGTAAAACCAAATCCAAATCCAAAACCTCCACCTTCAGCTTTTTCCAGTTTAAGACCATTACTGTGCTAAAGTACCGCACTCAGACAGCTCAGATCGCTCTACCAGCTAATAAACAAACACGAGTATCACTTATTTCCCAGCAGAGGAGTTGTAGTTGTCTGCTGGGTTTTTTTTTTTTGTTGGTGTTGTTGTTTGTGACGAAAATGATTCATGGTGACTAATGTGGGACGTGTCAAATCCAACGTATTGATCGCGGATGAATTAATTGAAGATGACATTGTGTCTTTTGGCGAGGGGGCACATTTATGGAAGTTCACCATTTATTAACACAACCTTGACCTGAGGCGATGAGGTAATCTGTTTGTTTTTTTTTTGCACTCTAAATGCAGACTGTGTGTTAAATCCATTTTAAAAAAAACAAGGCGGGGGAGAAAACAGCGCCCAGATTCTAATGCGGCGAGATTGACAGACAGATAAAGGGGATACAGTAATACAATGACGGCATGACAATCTTGCCACGCATTTTATGGTGACGAATAATCAAAAATCCTTTTATCGATGACACATCAAGGAGCATTTAGTTTATGCTTCTGTTAATCCTATTGACTATTTTGTGATTTCTCTCTCTCTTACTTGTTCCAATGTGCTATATTTGTCTCATAAATACTGGATATTTTGGCTTGACAAATTGCTATACAGGCACAATCCTATTAAAGGGATGCGGTGTTGTGTTCCCTGCCAGTGACATTCAGTTTGGGTGTTGCATTAGAGACTACGACTACTGTACTGTGTTGTCATTAATGGATAATAAGAGCATTTGGTATTTTTAGACATCGCTTTCAGCATACCACTATTTTTCATTATCCCTAACAATCCGTACTGCAGACTTTTGTTGTTCTAATGTGCCACAGGATCCCTTTCATCAATCAATCCATTAATTAATCTTTATTTATCCAGCACTTTGCTGGAACAAGGCGTCTCAGACGAAAGGCAGAGTCCTTTACATGAGACAAATGAGCGGTGAAAGCCTCACAGTTGAATCAAAGACGAGAGTCAGAGCAGCAGTTAGACTGAATTAAGTGTTTTAATAAATGGTTTTGAACGGGCAGATGCCACCGGGATGATTTTTACCGTTCAGGATGAAATGTTTAATAGTTTTCTCACTGCAAAACTCAAAATCTTAACAAGTATATTTGTCTCGTATCTAGTTGAAATATTTCATTACACATATGAGACACAATCGTCTGGAAACATCTCAATGAGATATATGGATTATTTTTACGGATGATTGTTTTACTTATTACAAGCTAGAAACACTTTATTAATATTTTAATGTGGCATTTTTACAGTGTATTTAATTTTCTATGAGCACTTTTGATCAACACCTGTCATTTTTAAATGCGGCCTGTTAATTTGACTTGTACTAACCAGGCCATCGTCCAGTTTTAGGCTTTGATTTTTTTTAAATTTCTCTCATCCTTTTTAACTTTTGGTTGGTAAAATTCTCACCTTGATCCTTCACCTGCTTCCAAAACAACAAAATGTGACATACGACCAAGCCGCAGGCATAACATCTGGGGTTCAAATTCTCGATGGTTCATACAAAATCTGTTCATAGGACTTTTTGTTACATTTCTGTTCTTGCAGCTCAGCATGAAACACACTGCATGAAAGCTACAACTGTACAGTAAAGAAAATAATCTAGTAAAGTGACATGAAATACTTGTTTATAATGTAATTGTTAATAAAATAGTGTCTATTCTATTGTGGTTTGCACTGTTATATTCATTTTTTTAGTCTACTGACATTAAATACATTTTAATTCCAGTGCCCTAACCTATTTTCACAATCAAGCTTTTACTCTAGGCCGATATGTTAAAAGTAGAATCAACATAAGTCTCACGTTTGTGTGATTATTTTTATGTTTTATGGGTGGAACCGAGACATTTGTGTCACCAACATCTAATTTAGGTTTCAGACTTTGTGCACATTTCCTGATTTTTACGTTGAATTATTGACGTTTGTTTCCTACGTGACCCAGAGGTGTGGTAATGTGGTGTTCAATGGAAGGGGGGAAAAAGCACATTACAAACTCAAAAGAAAAGAAAAAAAAAACTACATCAGCCCAATGTGCCACCTGCATCTCACTTCAAACTCTCCACCTCGCATTACATCCGTCACAGAAAGTGGAAGGATGCAGCTGCAGGTGGTTTTTGAAGCTGTTGTGGGGAGAAATAAACATCTTGACAGCTTGAGAACCACCCTCGTTGTCTTTTGTTATGGGGAGTCTGGTCTTTAAGGACAGTTTGTGATGTTTTGGACGCTTGTCTCGAGTCTGGTTTCACAAAAGGTATTTTTTTCTGGACAGGTCCAAGTGAGGAGGAGTGCAAAAATGATAGTTTTAAAGATTTCCAGTTTGTCTTTGTATGATGCAGAGACATCTTTTAAGCTTCTATGCACTCAAAGACACTTGCTGCTATGACTACGAGTCAAATCATCATTTTCACATGTATTTTTCATGTATATTTTGCAAATATTATCACATATTTCAAGAAAATTTTTAAATTTAACTGTTTTATTCTCTTTTATTAGCCTTGTTTTGGTCTTGACGGCAGTCTCACGGTAAAAAACGACTCGATCAATTTGTTTTTATGGGAGCATCGACCTTCTCCCCACCTTGAAAAGGCCACAGTCTCTGCCTGGGTCATGAGCAGGAGGAGGCGGTGAAGTCCTGGAGAGCATTATTGAGTTTTCACTGACATGAATTATGATAAATTATCGGTCAATAATTCAACACGTGTGTCAGATAGAGTATATTTACAGGACCACCTGGCGATGCCTGAATAGAGGTTACACTATAGGGAGTAAATAAATAATACAGCTTTTTTAGCCCGCGCTTTAATACCATTAAATATTCAGCTATTTGGATGATCAAATTTGCTGCTAAATTACAGCTTCCCTGTTGATAGGACTGGGAGGAGAGGTGGCCAACGGGTGCTGCAGTGGGAACCCAGCCAGAGAGGGAAACAACACACACACACACACACTATCAGACACCCATATGCATGTCTGTGTGAGCTGGAGCACACAAATACATACGCAGTCTGTAAGTACACACACACACACACACACAAGCACAGACACACAAAAAACACACACACACAGCCCCAGGTGGCACATGCTGGCATACACTGTCTTACCTGATGATGCTGTATGCATCAATGAGCGCATCCAAAATAATGCAATGTTTACCCAGAGAGGGTTGGTTGGAGTTCAGATTCCGTCTGAATATTTCACGTGGAAAGAGAGGATTATTCTGGAAAATAATATATGTACAAATACATTCACAGCAGTCATGTTTTTCCTCTATTATACAACATAATACGGCGCTGTGACAAGCTTCATTTTCCCAGGATCTGCCCTTTGACAGACTGGAGCAGTTATTAGTATTAACCACTGTTAGAACCATCAGCGAAAAAAAAAAAAAAGGAAAAAAAATTGGCATCCCTAACCATGATATGAGAATTGGTAAGCAAAATGAGAAATGAAGCAATTAGAGAGGTTCACATACATTATTTAGCGCTCATTAGCTTCCTGTGACACTGTAGGCTCCACACCAATGAAAAGTGTTGGCCAGGCTCAGGCAATTAGTAAAATTAGTGGCACAGGATTTGGCGTTGATTCAGGCCACATGGCCCAGAAGATACCAGACTGGTGTCAGTCGTGTAATTTATAACTTTGCACATGAAATAATAGGTTTGAAAAATCACTGGGGCTACCAGTGTGTCAACCTGTATTATCCAGGCGACAAGGGTTGTCCCTCGGACAGAGGGAGCAGCAGCAGCTCCCTCCGACTTTTTAGGGGGAGTGCACGGTGCAGTCGGCCATTTTGTGTCTCTCAGAGAAAAATAGGGGACAGAGGTCCAAGCGGATGGTAATTAGCAGTCTGGGTTGTGTTTGTTTTCATTTTGCACATGTTTGTGCTGATAAAGTTTGACTTGCCAAAAATCCCAGTCCCGTGCTGGATTCCGCTCAAGCTGTTACCCAGCATCCTTCAGGAACGATGGGAAATCTTGTACACTGCCACTGGTCACAGCACAAACAGACGGTGGTAATCAGTGATTAGTGGACATGTTACAGTATACAGAGATAAGCCCACACCCCAACCCTTCAATCTGAATCAATAGCAGCACATGAAATACATAAAATGTACATGTTTGGTGGCAGATATTCTGTGATTAAGCTGCAAAATGAGCACCGAGGGTTTGTAGGAAATCTATTTATGTCACTGAAATTATGGAGAAAACATTTGTTTTCACTTCAAACGGAATAAAAATAAATAAATTGTTTTTCCGACTGCTGAAGAACACAAAGCCATTTTGTGTTAAAACAGGCAATTTAACAAACCCAGTTTTTGATCCCTTTAGGTTTTTGAGCTTAAGGTCTGCGGCCAGGCTTCAAATGACTGGAGGTCCACATCCAACGCCGGAGCGTGGCTAAATAACATTTTTGCAGCCTCTTTATCATTACAGGGAAAAAAGGGAAGGCAGAGAACAAGCAAACCAAATAAACAGGTGTTGTGTGCTTTAGAAAAAGCTAATGCTAACGTGTTCTGGAATAGAGAGGCATAATTATACTGTGCTGGATTATGGAAAACATTGTGCATGTTAATTACACCAGGTATGCTCATTGATTTTCTGTTATAATACTTAAATGTGTCATTAATAATTCATTTTCCTGCCAGCCCATTCCATTTTTCATGCACCTGTGTTGTTGATGTGAATGACGCTGTGTCATTGCTGATGATGGCTGTGTAGTTCATCATGGAAAGTAATTTCTGCAGTGACACCTACTTATTTGTCTTTTATGAGCCACTGACAATGTCCATATTGTAAGGAGCCGCTCTCCACCCACAGACTGACCAAGAGACGTCGCTTTTTTTTTTTTCCCGTCTTTGGAAATCTATGAACTCCCTGAAAAGGCTTTTTATTTGTCTCTGTGCTGTGCAGCTAAAGATTTAATGTCACAAATGAGGGCTTGGACTTTTCCAAGACAGGGTTAGCCGGACAAACTTACAATAAAAGTGACAAATTAGCTGTTTCGAGTTCTTGCAGCTCTCTCTCGATTCCCCAGAGCGTCTTCTCCGGCCTGCGGACCTCACTCCTCTGCTCGCCGATTTTCTCCCTCCGAGCTCAACGTTTGATGAAGACTAATTCCCTCGTTCTTGTCTTTTAAGAGCACCCATCCCTCTGCTGTCATTTTAAAGGAGCGCATCCCTCAAGGAGCGAATCTGTCAAACAATAGAGAGACAAGCACGACAAGCAAACAAACCCAAAAACAACAACAGCGGCCACGGGCGCAATCAAGTTTGTCCTTGAATTTCCACACCTGTGAGCGCCGAACGTGGCAGGGCCATTTGTGAATTGGAGGGAACGCGACATGTTTGTCCAGCATCAACTCGGCAAGCGTGTTTATCCCCCTCGTTTTTCCAGCATTGTTTGTCTTTTCTTTGTGGCGCTGAAATGCTCAAATTGCATTTCTCAGATGTTGGTTCCCTGGAGGTGTGCGCTTGTCGGCAGGTGTCTGCGGGAAAAGCGAAAAAGGGAAGGGGAGAGGAAGAGGCACTGGAAGAAAGATAAAGAAAAAAAAAGGCAGAAAGAGAAGAGAGAAGAGCGAGCGGGAGAGATCTCCCACTCACTCTCTCCGAGCTGAATTTATGCCGAAATGCTTCATCTGCCATATATGCTCTTTAGCAATGTAAATGCATGCTGACAAACTTGGATCTCGCAACAATATGGCACATGTGTCTTATACCGCGGAAACTTTTCACAATTAGTTCTTTGGCAAAAGATGATAAACTATTCAGAACTCCTGTGAGCAACATCCAAGTTATGGAAGTTTACAACAAACATGCATTTTTATTTATTTCCTTCTCCCTCAGGTAACGACACTCTGACAGGCAAACTCCTGCTAAAAAAGCATGAAATGTAGCGCCGTTTCCCTGCAATAATAATTCACTTTATCCTTATTTTATTTTCAAATCAATTAACTAACCTTGAGATGAGCTTTACTGCTGATAAGTGCCTTACAGTACAGCTGAATCCCCTCTCTGCTTTGAAAAGAGGCTTCCTCTCCAGGCACTGAATAGCGTATAATAGATATTGAACTGTAAATTTGAATTGAAAGCTCGGGTCATTGTGCCTCATTGACTTTCGACCACAAAAACCAAATGATGTCTTAGTTGAGAGAAATATATCAAAGGATATCAACAATTACGAGTCATAAACACGCCTGGAGACGTGCCTGGCGGGCGTATAGCAGCGGGAATTAGCATGTTGAGCTGATAAATATGCATGTAAAGACGCTCCCAGGGGAATAACACGCGTGTGATTGATAGCTTTGGAATTGAAGGATGTGTAAATTCCTTTTATTCTGGGGGTTGTGCTGTTGTACCGCTGAAATACATAGCACTTGTTAAAAGTTTTACCAACTTTATAATCCTTAATGCCACATCTGTTTGCTGTCTTTATAGCGCCTGTAAAACGTCATTAAATTATTACCACCAGCTGGCCTCATTGCACAATAACCTCACTTATCTGTTATTCTCTGGGAATACTTTTGATTTATAGACCCTCTTAGAATAAATGATATTTTATACATATGTATATATAAATAAACAAGGGGAAATGTGTTCTCTTAAATAATTCATGAGTTGTACTTTGAATAAGTTACTTAGTAGAAGTTTTTTTTTTCTTTTCTTGCAAGTATGAAAGAGTTTTTTGTGGCAGATTGAAAGATGTTTGATTCCAGTTTGGACAGACGAGCAGGTTCAGTCTGCTGAGAGGAATCTCTCTTAAATATTTCACTCCATCAAATGTAAAGAATTTATTTTAAAAAACATATTCCTTGTGGGTTTTTTTTGAGAAATATCGCACAAACACCCTCACAATTACTGTGAGGATCGACAAGATTTTTGGCAAAGAACAAACATTTTAAAATATCCAGTGCGTCCGATCGATTGTCGTCGCCTGACATTAATTTAGCGTTACAAAAAAAAAGTTAAATCGAACAGCTTTTCTGAAGTTGTTTGAATTTAAATCAGAAACTCCCATGAATGTTCTTTAAAAAACAAATAATAATATCACACAGTCAGTAGTCTGTTTCCAACACTGCTTCAACACCTCATCACTCAACTCTGAAGAATTCCAGCACCCCCTAATGTCAATATGAAGCTATTGAAATGAAAATGGCAAACATGGACAAAACTGACAGGCATCATTTCAGCACACGAGAGGGGAAAAAAAAAAAGCAGAACGACCTGGAAAAAAAAAAAAAAAAAGAGCTCCGAACAAACAAAAATGCAGCTCAGGTAGAGGAGTGAGCTCTGTGGCTACGCTGCTGCTGCTGCTTATAAATAGCACTCGCCCTGGAGTAGCAATAAAGGCTGTTTGCGTAGCTGCTATATGTTTAGTATGTAATGATATATTATTGCTCAAGGTAGTGGGAGCATGTCCTATGTGCTCGGTCCTCTTGGGTGTAATTGCTTCAGAAGAGATAAACTGGATAGAGGGAGGGAGAGAGGGAGAGAGGGGGAGGAGGGGGAGCGAGACAAGATATTAAAGATTAATAAGGTGTGCGTGTAAAGCTGTAACTCTCAAGAGTGATTCTTTTCATTTAGCCATAGTCTTTTATTTCCCATTGTACTTATTTTTTCGCTCACTTTGAAATTCAGACTATTTGGAGAGACCCTCAAAGGCCTCGTTGGTGCTGCTGTGTAATGCAGAGCGCTGCGTTTTCAAGCTGTTTTAAAAACTATAGCTGTCACTCATCAGAGACACGATGCTGGACGCAACGGTGGGAATTAATTCAGTTTTTTGTGCGTCCATGTTTTTTTGAAATGAGACTATTTATTAATAAGATGTTATGACAAGAGAAATTCAGTATTTTTACACCCTTTTTTTTATTTTGAAGCAACAAGAAAGCATCAGCTTTATTTATGTTATCTGAAAATTGTGGGTTTCATCTCTTTCCTGAGCACAAAACACTGTCAGGGGACGAACCTGTAGCTGCTCCGCTGATGACAAATATGTGTCTTCTGTCTCTAACGAGGGTTGGTTGTCTTGGTTTAAGGGCACATTTTACGATCCGAAATTGCAAACCGCAATAAAATAAATTTATTTAGTGATGTAAAACTCAAAATGTCCACAAGGTTCGTCTCTCAGATGCAGTAAATGAGTTACAGTGTTGTTGTTTTTTACAGATTTACTGTAAGTCTTTGCTTTAAAAAAAAAAAAAGTACTGTGCATATTTACAAATATGGCCATTTTCAATGCAAAAAAAAAAATGCGTGCATGTGTATTATGGTAGCTTATTGCTTTGAATTCCAATTAAAAAAAGTACAGCGTGCGCACACATACGTTATATTCATGCACACACACACACACACAGAGACACACACAAACAGTGAGAGTATCAGTGTGAAGCTCAGAATAAAGGAGTCTGTGAATTTGGCCAGGTTTCCGTGTCAGAAGCAGCCTGTATGTACGTTTGCGTTCGCCGGCTTTAGAAGGCTCTTTTTTCACACCCTGCTGTTTCCCCCTGATAATTTAATGTCCATATTCTTCTCTTCAGGCATTAAAACCCTCTGAAGTTCATTCTCTGCCTTTGTACTCTATGAGGCTGCACAGTGGGGCTGGGAAACACACACCACACTCCGTAGGTCCTCTGTTGTACTGCCTACCGAGTGCCCAACCAATTACCAAGTTCAAACACGCAGCTATCACTCTGTTTTTGCTGCTATCCTCTGATTTGGCCGGTGTTTGTACCCAGTTTTTTTTTTTCTCTCTCTCTCTCTCTCCTCTCTTTTCAAACTGAGCTTCTAATAGAGATGGATGTTGATCACGGCGTGTTGCTTCTTCTCACAGATGACGAAGCAAATATTCAAACTTAAAGCTCTCACTGGGAGAATTCTCACATTTACGGTGACAGCATCAATAAAACTGACCGGTTTGGTTGGAAAGAACAAGTGAAACAAGGGTGGTTGTTTCTTGTTTGTTTACTCTGTCAGTCATTTATTCTGCGTGCAGAACAAACTGAACCACTGACACCGAATCAGAAAGTGCAAATGTTACAAAAACTTACCAAACGAAATCTTTCAATCATGTACGAAAACAAGAGAAGCTCAGTTTGGCCCCAAACACACTCATCACTAATTTTCATTCTGTTTTTTTAAATAAATACTTTCTTTCCCGTCTCTTTAGTCGAAATGAGTCACAGTTGAAGGAAACCTAATGTGGGCTCTAATGCTTGAAAATAAAATCGCAAGCCGGTGTGACACCCTGAATCACAAGAATCATGTTAATATCAATATCTCTCACTTTAGACGGACAGTCAGGACGTCTGCAGGTGTGTGCGTGCCGACAAAACCAGGTAGTATAAGCAAAAACATGATCTTTATCTTTAACCCTCACCACTAGACCATAAGAACAGCACTGTCACATCATGAAATTGGACCTTAAGAGACGTGAAGTAGAAATCTGGAGATGCAGCTGCTTAATTCACTGGATTATGTGCTGCGTGAGGTCATTTCCACTGTGTCTCTCAAAGGAAAAGGTCATTGAAGAGCTTTGTAATCATTTTATAGGTTAAAGGTCAATCGGATCAGAACGCTGGAGGAAACAAAGCCATGCAACACAGAGGCAAACCTGGGCCAGCTTCACTGGAATAAGAATTAGCACCATCTTTAAGGAGAGGGGCCTTCTACTGCACTGTAAGACATGTCACAGTGACATTAAAGACATGATCAGTGCCACACAGGTGTAAAAAGGAAGTTAAATAAAGGGTCAGGTGTTCGACATTCTCTGTACAGAAAGCTAAAGTTGTTTAACAAGACTGCAGAACCCCAGATAGTCCACTCCAGCATGTTCACTCGGCCTCCTCTGTGTGCAGCATGTTTTCTATTCCTCTTCCTCTGCGTGGTGAGAACGTGCGTTCTGCGAGAGGAGGGCGGCTCATGATTTCCCCAGCGAGCTCCCGGATGGCCTGCAGAGATCTACCTGTCAGCACACCTGAGCTCCTCGACACAACCCCGGCCCTTTTTTTCTTGCTGACTCCGCCGCCGCTGTTTACAGAGACGAGACATGAAAAATGCAACAAAGGTCGTCGTCATCCGGTGTCTTGGGGTCTGCGAGGAAATCACCTGAGCTAGCATGTGTAGCGCCAGCATCTTTGCTTTCAGGACAATATCAGTAAAAAACTGGCTTCGTCTTCCAGTGAATGATACGTCTCAGGAACAACATTTTTAGTATGTTTCCACTGCAGAAAGCACAAAAGATGGATTACAGGAGAATCAGGCAGCGCTGAATAGACCATTAATTTGATAAAGCTGAGTTTGAATGCTTATAAAACTATGTTGACAGCCCCAGGGAGTGTGACAGCTTCTTCAATTAACAATTGATGCTTATATAAGAACATCCGTCTGTAAGTTATTCATGATTCCTTATGCCAGTTGTTGTCATAAATCCATATGTATGCAAGTTAATAGATTTCCGCCGCTGTATGACAAGATTTTCCTTCTCCATCTGACCCTGCCATATGCCATAAGACGTCTCTTTTGTCCATATTCACTGTCTAATTATATCCAGCCTGTTTTGTTTTTAGAATACACCTGTGAAGGAAAATGACCAGAAACTGTATGCAAACTATATTAATTATGCACATCTCTGTACTTGAAGACGCACATATTCCTGTACGTCTTGAAAATAGCAATGTTTTATGAGTCTTGGAGTTATATAAAAACTTTTTCAATATCTGCTGTTTTCTAAAAAGTAACCTTAGTTTTTTTTTTCTGCTAACAGCTGCGATATCTGTTTAATTTATACTGACTATACTCTGTTCTTTGTCTACTGTGATGCATGGCTGCACATGTGGAAAAACCAAACAGCTCAAAAATTGAAATAACTGGTATTATCATTAATAATAATTAAGAACCAGCCTGTCATCTTATTTTGACCACATGCATCTGATGTATATGGAAACATAATAATATTGCAGTATTTAAAAAAACAAACAACCTATTTGCGATCATTAAAAGTCATATTGACAACGTGATGTTGACAAAAGGTGCAGAATAAAAGTATCTCTTTTCCTTAAAGACATTATGATTGTGAATTTCTTTTTTGTGTCGAAATTAATTGTTTCTATCACGTGGTATCTGCGTTTCGTCAGCGATCAAGAGTCTTGGTAGTTGCCTGTTTGTGGAAAAAAAACGTAAAAATGGCTGAGTTCTACCGTATGTACCCAGCGTACTGTACTACTCTAATGTTAGCTAGCTAGCATCAGCAATATTAACATTAGCTAGCATTAGCAGCATTAACGTTCACCAGGTAGTGTTGGCGGCATTAAAGTTAGCTAATGTTCACGACATTAATGTTATATAGCTAGCGTTAGCAACATAAACATTTGCTAGCTTGGTTGGCTTTAGCAATGTTAAAGTTTGCCAGCAGACGTTGGCAATGTTAGCAAGTGTTAGCGACCCTGCGTTCCAATACCCATACTACCATACTATGCAGTATGCCAAACATACCAGGATGTCTTACATCTGGTTGCATTTTGCAGTATGGAAGACGGCATGCTTTTCTGGCTGTTCTGACCCACAATCCTCAGACGATACGTCACATACGTCACGGTGTGTCAAGCGAACGTAGACAAAGCAGAGAGACCACAGACATTTGACAGCTCACTCATTTCACAGAATCAAACCACAATGACAGATGAGAGCACATTTAAGTGTTGTTACTATGCTCATTATTCATCTGACAGATATAGTAGCAAGAGGGTCAAAGTTCAAGGCATGCCGTAATGACGAGGTAGCGTGTCCCTGTTGTATGCATACTGCAGGTAATGGTGGAGCAGCTGCAGTATGCACTAAGAGCAAAAAAGAAAAAGTATGTGATTCGGAACGGACCCCAACATTAACATTAGATAGATAGCGTTAGCAACGTTAGCTAGCAAAGTTAGCTTTATTAGCGCTTGCAGTGCTGGCAACCACTTGAGGGGGCAGATGATACGAACGACAGCGATGTTGTGATGTGAATGAAGTGGAAGCGGGGAGATGGAGCTCCTCATTTAGCTGAATGTTTTCAATAACACCTTTACAGGTGACTGAGTAAAGAAAGATAAGAATGACAAACAATAAAACTGGAAATGGAATAAGGAACTTCTTCTCTATTTATATATCAGTTCATAATATACCCTTAATTCACTTAAACAATATTAGTACACTAAATCCACTCAAATTAATTGACATTAGCAGGATTTCTTCAGAAACATTTATATTTTGATTTAGTGTTAGTGGTTGAATTTGACAGGTTGGGTTTGTTTTTTGCAATTTTGACAGCAGTTTCCAGTTTTGTTTTGTGCTTTTAGTGACTCTTGATTAGATTAAAGTAACAGATTGTACCTTTAGCCCTCAGAGCTCCATGATGTTTCCAGGCTTGTCACATTTTTACTCACTGTGGATTTGCTTTTCACAGCACAAACTGTCCTGTGCAGTATGACACAGCTGTAATGCTATAATAAATCACGAAAATAGGGAAATATATATTTTAAAAATAAAAAAAAACAGAAATCCATTGGTACAACATTTCCAGTAGTTTTACCAGTTGCGAAACCCGAAAATGAGCTTCAACAAACGCCCAAACTCCGTGACAGAAATGTCATTGTTCTGCAGAGCATGCTGTTTTTCTTAACTAAAATTCTGGAAATTCTAGAAATGTAACTATTTGGAGAGGCAGGACCGCCGAGACGCTAAGAAGAGAAAATATTTATCTTTCTGTGGAACCTGAAGAGACAAACGAGCTGTGCCAAGTGAAACACAGGCATTAACATGCTGTCGTGTTTGCGGGTTCATGCGATGACAGAAGGGTGGACGCATTTCATGCCCCCCATCCTTCACTACACCCACCCAGCCGCATATTAACTACATCTCCTGCCACTGCCAGCGTATTGATTTCTCAACTCCCCACCTCTTTTCTCTATTCTTAGGGACACGATGTCACAACATTTTCCTACTTAGTGTGAAAGAACAAGGAATTTGACACAGTCACCTCACACATTATTACAGCATCAAGTTCACTGCTTGCGGGTTGAAAAGTGGCATTGCACTTTATTAACTTGAGAAATGCGATATGTGGTGGACAGGTGTGAATATTAAGACAAAGGGGGGAAAGAATAAAGTAGTCAGATGTGTTTCTTTGTTGCCATATTGCTGAGCCGAACTGTCATAAAAATCAACAGGGGGAAAAAAATGCTCTTTCAAAAAGTGTTTAGGACTAATGAAAAAAAAATCTCAGATTGTCAGAGATTTTTTGACATATTTCCAGTCCATTAACCTGTAAACCAAAAGTAAAGCCAAACGCAGAAGTAGGAGACAGATGTTTTTTTTCTGACTGGAGACAGGTGAACAATACAATGTGCTGTTCAACTCCAGAACACAACAGGGACAACATTTCAATCTAAAGAGCTCCGGGGGGGAGTTAAGTGCATCATGTGTTGGATTTGAACTTTTCTGACTCTGGACGCTGAAGTGGCAGTTTAACAAAATAAAATAAAAATTGGACGACAACCTCTCAAAGATCGTATAAATAGTGGACGGAGCTTCTAGGTCTGAAAAGTGGAGAAGTGCCTCAAACCTGCATTTAATCTAAAGGCCAGCAACAGTTAATCCACCAAATGTAGACATACACCCAGTGTCTTATATGACAAATACGAAACACAAATGCAAACCTATAATAAAACAGTATATAAAAAAGAGAGTATGAACAGAATATAAGGATAAGAAACACACACAGCAGTGAAGTGATGGTCTAGCAATGTATGTGCAAACTGAGGTAGTTGACCTGTACGGGGGTTCAACAGTGCGTGTATTACCAATTAAAGTGATTAAACTTAAAAAAAAATAGTGCAAGAATAAACTAATACTGTTAATTATATAAATCAAATGCAAATTGAGATATAAATATTAACAGAAACAATGCAATTGTGCGTGTGCTGCATATAGATATAAACAGGAACAATAAATATAAATAGGAACAAAAAAAAGACCAGCGATTGTATGTAAGCTTATGAAAAAATGACCCTACTTCTAACTTGTTTATTACTTTAATAAAAGGTTTCCCTAATGAGTCTGTGGCCTCAGATTGCTAGTTACAAGTCTTCTTCAACACAGCATGATGTTCATTTTGTAAAATATGGTCTCATCCAGAGTAAAATAGATGATAACGCAGGGTTTGCTCTTCAGGCGTGGCTACCACGGCGTGTCCTCCTGGTCCTCAGTCAGATCCAATCAGGATATCCTCCTCAGCAACACCCTCTCCCACCCTCTAGACCAAATATGGTCACTTCTGGCTCCAAAAAAACAAAACAAAATGACAGTAGTCATGATGTCGAACCAAATTACAACAGCAAAAGTGTGACAGATAGGTAAACACTGTTTTTGTGTGATCCACCCGTATGCTACGATCATGTCCGGCTAACTAGCTGGACAAGACGAGCGTCACTTCCAAGGCCGAGGAACACAAAATTAATTTGTTGTTAATAAAAGTCTAATGTGATATTTTTAATTAATACTGAGCAACAAGGACTATTTCTACACTGAAGTGCAAGAATGCTGTGTCTTTATTAGCTTATTTAGCCGGCTAGCTGTAGCTAATAAAACCTGGCAGCAATCGTATCCGCCGACAAAATTGATGGTTGCTGGCTAGAAATAAGAAGACTGCTTTAGTTAATCTCAAGGGCCCGTAGTTTTAAAGATTACTGAGTATTTCAACAGTAATCTGCAGCGGTTATCACTGTGAAATGCACATGTGCACAAGCCTGACGGTAGCAGCCATAACTAAGTAGGCCGACCCTCGGTGACCGTTGTTAATTGTCAAATTAACAAAACCCTTAGAAAGACACTAATTATGTCAAATCTGCTTCATCATCTTTAAAGAAAAAACAGTTTATTTTTTCTAACAGCCTCTTCACTTTGAACTGACGTGACCTCGTGTAAAAGAACTGACATAAATACATAAATTGGACGACGTGCATTCGCTGTAAAACGGTCTCATGATGCAGAGTCTTGTTGGATGCATTTAGGTTTAACTGGGAAGGTCACATGCTGCAGATTATCAGATCATATGAAATGCTGTCTGTGGTGGATGGCGAACCCTCCCACAGTATGATCAGCTTGTTAGCCGTGTCTGTTATGATATTATCTCATGTCAGCTTCGCTTATCCTCGACAAACACTCACATCATTCACTGTGAGGACGCACTCTGAGGTTGTGGAAAGGTCAGATGTTGAGAATAAATCCGTTTTTTACTGTTAACTAATACAGTGAAACAGTTTTTATACAAGCGTCCGTATGAGGGAAAAGATACGTTTTTTGGTCTGTAAATTTTCAACTGACTGAAATGTTTTATAATGACATCCCTCTTCACATTATTTAGTTTGGAAGTTGCCTGGCTGTGAACCAACAAACAGGTTTTATTGCACCACAAACAGAAAGCCTTTTTTTTCCCTCTCTGAAAGAGGCAGCATCACCAACTTTCCAAAACCGGGTGTAAAAACTAGAGCGTGACAGCTGCATTTAAATATGAAATAGCTGCAGATTTGGTTTCAGACACCTTGTACTGTGTGCAAACAAAGCCACCGTTTCCACCAGAGAAAAGAGAACGCATTTAAAGCACCTCTTTGTCGTTGTTCAGAACTGTGTTCCCTTTGTTTCCGTTTGTCTCTTTTTTAGGGGGAAAGAATGGGATGAAATATTTTTAAACAGTAATTACCTGGCTGGGATCCGACATGCAGGGATTAATGGGTGACTGCGGAGCAACCAGGTTCGGTGGTGTGTTGGAAGGTAAGGGGGTGTGTGGGTGTGTGTGATGGAGTGGCGGTGGTGGTGGTGGCAGTGAAAGTGTGTGTGTGGGGGGGGGGGGGATGCCGAACACACAGAGAACCAAAGACTGGCAGAATTCTGCTGCAAGTGTCTTTTCTTTATCCAAGCTCAAGTCACTGCTTCACGCCAAGTCCGTCACAAATGAACAAGACAGATTTAGCCCTCTCGCCTCATCCCACTCCTTCCAAATCCATTTGCTAAACGTCTGTTTTCATGCCTCCTGAAACAATATTGTTACATGTTTGGGGTTATTTTTACCTTCTTCGCTCTGGCCCCACTCTGTCGCACAAGTCGAATTCGCACCGAGGAGTTAAGCGAATTTGTAATCGCGCTTTCTTTTCGGAACCCTGTTTTGCATGTAATTGACAATCACATGCAATTCCCGATCAATTCGTATCACCAAAAAACACTCAAAAACCGCCTGCTCGGCCAAGCTTACAGCACAGAGCCGAAGCCGAAGAATGCTGCAGTGCACTTTGCGCTCAGAACTCAATTAAGCATGTCCTTGGAGTACAATATCTCTGGATTCTTTAAGTCGTTTGGATAGTGCAGAGAGGCGATGAGGTGCTCTTACAGATGGCGTGCGACTCAGACTGTAATTAAACAGATCAGTGTCTAATACACAGTCTGATATCCAGCAGCAGTGCAGCCAAATCTCTGTGGGAAGAACTTCCTGAGGTTCTCAGGAGCTTCTCAAGGTCGCTGCAGTCACTCCACAGTAGTTTTGTTGCACTGAGCAGCTGTGGATACATAACTTTAGGGTTGTTTTTCATGACTTTTGTTGCTATAGCTGTGAATTTAGGCAGACGTAGCATTGAGTACTGTTACTGCATCTATTTCCATTTGGCACTTTTGGCTTCTCTGTTGGAAAACCGCAAAGAATGATAAACTCAAAATGCAGTAGTTTGGCTTTACAGTGTCAAATCTATTCTGTCGTGCCGGCTCCAGTGTGTTTTCACTTCGCCTTCAATGCAAAATGTAAAATATGAATCTCAATAATACAGTGACATACAATAAAACTTAGACTTTAGACTTTGTGGCGACCCACTTCAAGTCATCTCGCTTGCAAATGACCCAATAATAGGCTTTATAAATCATCATCACACATTACTTTTAAAGGAAACAGCTCTGTCATTTCACTGAGAGAGCAGTTTTTAAAGGGGTAATTTGAGTATTTTGATGTAGGGTTGTAAGAGGTACGTATCCTTAGTCACTGTATTACCTGCAGTAGATGACCGTTAGCTGTGTGGAGAAGCAGCGCGTAGCACCAGCAGGAAGCAGGGCTGTGTACTGCTGAAACCGTACCAGCAGCAAGACAGATTTTAGCCACCTAAAATATATAGTGCTTTGTGTTGTCGTTAAACAGCCTTTTTTCAACTACATTCCCTCAACCGTACAACGTCCATATTCCTATGCACAGGCAGAATATAGTGCCAAAGGAAAAATGCTGTTTAACGGCAGCGTAAAGCGCCAAAAATGTTACGCCGACAGAGAGCTGATGGTCATCTACTGCAGGTAACACACTGACAGGGGCATATTTACCTCATACAACCCCCACATCGAAAGACCCGAACTATCCTTGATGACATGCTCAGACACAAATTGGGTGCCATCTCGTCAGTAACCGGAGTGAGAAATCTGCCCAAACAAGGTGAAGTCTGTGTGGTACTCAGAGGGGATGAGTAAGCACCAACCTCCATGACTGTGTGTCACGCAATGTAATCTCAATTTTGTTTTTCCCACGAAGACAAAAAACTAAAAAACTTGGCTTCAACATACTTCATCGCAGGTAGCAATTAAATCAGTCTTTTATTTCTATTTCATTAGCTGGGTGACTCATTGTTGACAAGAAAAAACAAGTGTTGAATCGCTTGTTCTGCTTGCACTATAAAGGAGGGGATGAGGAGACTATAACATGCCTACATACTTCAAGGCTCTGTGTGTTTTTTCCTCTGTCTGACAGGTTTTAGACAGGGTACAGTTAAAAATGTCAGTTTAGGCAGCATCCCCAGTATACATTAAAGTAAGTTAGGACCAAAACTTAATGATGTGAGTTTCCTGGGGAGGTCACGTGGGAAACCATAATGGATGATACTTCCGGGGCTCAGCGTACCGAGCATGAGTGACAGAAGTATCATAAGAGCTTACACCCTAATTGGCACCTTCAAGGCTTTAGAGGCGTCAGCTAAGTGGGCCCAGCAATAATCATAGCGCTACGAATGAATGATACACTGGCCTGGGTGTGTCAGAAGTCGTCTCCATAATTTGCGCAAGAGATCATGGAGGCTGGGAGTAAGGTAGATAAGCCAGTTGACAGTTTTTAGTCTGTGGGGTTTCTCCAGATTCGTTAGCTGGTAAAGACTTTAGTGTTGCTAGAAAACATTTGGAGTCCAATCAAAAGCAGTCAGTTAAACAGAAAAGTTACTGTAGCATCACAAGATGTAGCCAAACTACCAAAAGATATATTTCAGGGGAGCAGAGGAATCCTTTGCAAATGTAGGTATTTCTCTGATTTACTTACCAACGTAGTGAAGTTACGTCGCAGACATAGCATAAGTTATGTACATAAAGTATGTTCATACAACCCCCACATTTTTCTTGCCTAAACCTGACCAAACTGTCGCTGGTACACTGCAGCAGTCATGTTGTTATGGAAACTGTGATATATGTCGTTTGGAGAGTCACCGGCAATCAACCTTATCAGTCGTTAAGGTATGAGGACGGATGTGTTGGCAGTTTTTAGTGAGTGGCACATGTCTGATTAAGCTAAGCTAGCCTTTCAGCAAACTACAATAAGATTTTTCCACTCCCAGCAAAGAACTTGTTGTTTATGTGGTTCAAAGTGTTGTTAACAGGCTACATAGTGTATAATAGGTGAACACCCTGCAGTGTATTACTTTACCATGAAGAAGTTTTCACAGCCGATTGGCAGCGACACATGAAATGATTTATGAATACAAACATTCTGGAAGCGAAACGTGGAGTGACGCCAATAAATAAATTAGACTGGAGTCATTTTATCACATCAGAAACAAAGGTGTGTGACACTTTTAAAAGGAAAATGAATATTAAAATAAGATAGCACATTTTCTAGGTCAAAGTCCAAGTTTGTTGGACAGCTACTCAGCTTCAGAATGAATCTCACAGACTTGCACTGTTTAAGATGTGTGTGTTTTTTATTTTTTATTTTTAATTAATCGCACAATTTGAAAAGCTTTATTTGTGTAGCTGGTTGAAGGTGAAATAGACCAAGGAGCTTGATTTAGGGGCGAAGCAAAAACTGATAAAAGCTTTCTCCAATATAAATGCATGTGGAGTGTACTGGTGAATGATGCACTTAAAAAATCAAGGTTGGCACTTAATGTCTTTTTCATCTGTAATTCCAAGATAATGGATGACAGCCATTAATAATTAGTGTCAGGTGAGATGTCAGGTGTTTGTTTCTTTTTTACTTTAAATGTTTATGTTCTTGGCAGGGTTTGAAAAGAGAAGACAAAGCTGCTGAACAGAAGGAAATCAAAGCACATAAAGTCGGACTGTTAAGACTTGAGAAATTGTCTCACCAGTCATTCTAACAGAGAAAAGTTACAAGGTCGCCGAACGCTTTGATATCAACAGATACTCCTTCAGAGTTTCACATAGCATAAAGACATTTTTTTTTAGTATTTTATAACCGTCAGTTGCAAAAGAAACAGGTTTTAGTAATACAAAGCACATTAGTTCAAAGTTTTTTATTTGCTTCATCAATAAAAACGACTGTTGTTCATCACAGAAGCGGGATAAATATTCTGGATTTATATCAGGTGATAAAGCAGCAAGTCTCATAACATGCTCCAATAATCTACCTGCTCTAATTACAACAGCAATCATAAAATGTCAGAATGAAAAGCAATATAAACAAAGCATAACATTCAAGACGACAATATTGCACTGATTAATATAGCAGCGATAATGTCTGAAGTCATTTCTTTATTTCTGCATTCTGATTTCACTTCCTGTCTCAGTTTTGTGCCTACAATTTCACTTGGAATAAGACACTGTGTTAATGACGGCAAACAAAGAGTGACAAAGTGCTTAATTAAGACAATGGGAAAGATAGTGAGTGATCACAAAAGAGGAGACAGATATTTTTATGAGCAGATAGGTTGTTATCTGACAGTCTGGCTGATAAGATCACACCGAAGCCTTAAGAAATAATACGTGTTAGGTAGGGTGAATCAAGATCAGCATTAATGTGATCGGTGCCATATGCCAGTATGAATCTAATAGACTGATAATCTCGCGTCTCACTGCAGGCGGAACCAATCTGTGTGCGATAAGGAGCTCACATTTGGGGCTGATCAGCTGCATCGGCACATCGGACCCGAACGTGAAAATATCTCCCATTAAGATCTGAAAACAACAAGGAGAAGACGGCAAACCGGAGAAAACACAGGAGATGTGCAGATACACTGTGGGGACTGATACCATCTACGTCTGCTTTGAGCTGTTAAGTCACCTTACCCACGTCTAACTGTCAACACCATGTTTTCTCAACTGAAATTAAGAAAAAAAAACAAGCATGAAACAGTGTAGCCAATTAAAGCCTCGTGTTTTCCATTAAAAATGCTGTGGTTTGATTAAACGTCTTTAACAACACAGGAGTTAAATGCATAGAATAGATTTAGTAAACAATTATGTTTTCTTTCTTTATTTTCACTTTCACGCGACAAAATGTTCCAACCAGAGCTGGAGGACTACATGAAGGCGTTGATTATGAAACAGCACTTCAGTTGAAGGATTTTGCTAAAAGATGATTAAATGAGAATAAATAATAAAGAAAAAATCTTTTGTATCACGCAGCCACATCAGTAATAATCAGTACGAAATGCATTAAAATGCAGATGTCACAAGTTCTTGGCTTTATTGAATGTGTGGGGGTCACCCAACCCAGTCGCCAGAATAAATGCTGGCAGTGTTTGTTTCTGCAAACCACAGTTACGTTGAAATTTTACATGCCATGTTGCAGCTTAACTTTTTTAGGGTTCAGTTTTCAATGTTGTGTTGTGACAGCGCTGTGTTGAATAAATAAATAAATGTAAATATATGTACAAACCTAAATGAAAACTATTGAATAGTATTATCTCTTGACATTCATGTCAGCTCATAGAAATATATATGTATGTAAATGTAATTTAAATATCTCATATATAATCATTTATACATGTTAAACATATAACACCTATGTATCTATATAAATGTGTAATAAACCAGCTATACATATATGCATTGAATATTATTTACATATACTGGATATGAAAAATGTATCATAATGTATTATAATATATGTACATATACATATGTTACTATGGGTATTTTATATATGTTATAAATGTATATTGTTACATATAAATAGAATAACATATATATTGTTAACATGTAAGGCCGCAGCACATAACACCATGTACAAAATTCAACATACAGACATTTTTCATATATGAACATATAAAGAAATGTTACTATGGGTATTTTATATATGTTATAAACCTTTATCTCCATATAACCAGAGGACGTATGTCTGTAATAATCATATATTGCCTTATAGGTCACATACATGGCAGCATCGCTCTTGATATAGGGGCATGGGTGTCAGATATTACAGGTCTTCTTCAAAACATTATGGTGTGACGCTTACAAATGTTGGATTGCTACAGTCCCTCGTCAAACAGTGTTTTCCCACCTACAGCTGTTGAAGTGCAGGCTCAGACTGTGGCCACTGGCTGGACGGCCCTCTCGCCTATCTGTAATAATATACTTTACAGTATTATCCATTGCAGAATAATGCATAGATTATGTTGTCTCCACTTTCAGTACCTCTCCCGTCTACCTCCACATTTGGTATGTTTACATTGCTGACCCTTATTTGACATTTTCTCTGATATGATCGAACAGAGCAGTTTCCTCCTTCCCTCTCTCCTCTTCCATTATGGAAAAATTATTAACATCTGCTACACAGACATCAGGAGAAGTCATGCATGCCTTAATGGCCCCTTGTTTAGTCATTTATGGGAAAGCATGTCATTATTTCAGGATTTATGATCAGCCAGATAGAGAATGCATTCTCCCAGAGTTTCACCTAGCAATTATTTATTTTGATTTTTATGGCAACAAAGTTTCCTATCCTCCCTCACTATCCAATTAATGCTGATGATCGAGCACGTCTTAGTGCTTCAGCTTTTGTTTTTTATCTGCGTTTATGTCCTTTGTTGGAATGCAAAACATTTTGTGATGAGATGTTTTTGAAAAAAGCAGGGTATTAATAAGTCTGGAGGAGAATGTACAGTACAGTATATACAAGGACAGCCAAAGAATTTAAAGTAAGTCTATAAGTAACAGAGTATAAAAGCAGGTTTTTGTCATGATATTTGATAAAGTGCTTTATTTAAAGAGTTCACCCAGATTATCAAATGGCATTAATTTCTCACTTGTAGATGGTTTTTGGTTTCATCTGGAGATTTTACCATATCTGCCGACCTGTGTCCAAATGAAAATGGTTGACAGTGAGGTCTGCAGATTACCCACAGAACCAGAATATGAAGAAGATGTGTAACTTCTCAATGCTTTGACCGCAACGAGAGAAAGTCCATTCACCTTCGCTGTATTTAAACAGAGGCCAAGAGTTTATCCACATAAATTCAAAATGTTTTTTCATGATTTGGGTGAACTAACCCTTAAATGCTGTGCTGGCCAATATTTGTATGTGTAGTTAACAACCGCTATTTCACCATGTAGATTTAGCCTGTTAGCCTGTTAACTATGTAGATGTAGAGCTAGTGGCCAGCTGATTATTATCTGATTATATGTAAACTTATGAGAAAATTACCCTACTTCTCACTTGATTTATTACCTCAGTAAACAGTTTAACTAGTTTCAAGTTATCTTCAACACAGCATGATGTTGATTTAGAAAAATATGGTCCCATTTAGAGTAAAATAGACAATAAAGCAGGGTGTGTTTTAGGGCGTGGTTACCTTGTGACCTTGTGTACTTGGTTTTTAGTCAGATCCAATCCAGACAACCTTCCCAGCTCCACCCTCTCAACCAAATATGGTCACTTCTGGATCCAAGAAGACAAGATGGCGATGGCCATAATGCCAAACTTGAGGTTTCAAAATGGCAGTTCACACGTCTCACTGATTTTTGTGTGTGTTGATGTGCAGGATTGCACCACAATGTAGGAATTACAAAAACTGCTGACAATTTTTAATTTACAGTTTGTATAATACTATAAAGTATGCATATTTCTTGAATACTAACTACATAAATATTAGTACATACTGTGTATAACTAATATACAGTCGATAGTTCAGCTGCTTACTAGTTGATAAAAATGTTTTGTGAAGTATGGCGTCACATTGGAAGGTGCTAAGTGCATCTTTAAAAAACGACTTCCACATGAAGACAGGCCCACAAGGAGGTGACACGAGCAAGCAGGAGTCCTGCAGCACAGGTTATTGATACGTAGCTTTCACCTAAACACACACATACACCCACTCACACACATTCCTGTAGTCACCGCGCCTTGCACAAACCTTTCCTGACATTCTGTCCCTCTGCCCCGGAGCAGCCCCGAGGACGCTGCCTCAGATCAAGGTCATCACATCACTCAGTCCCGGAAAGCTGCAGATGGAACAGTGAACGAATGTTGTAAAGGCCCGAAAACAGCTCTTACATCTACAGATGACGAGTTTTGCTCCAAAACGAGAGCTGACATGAGGTGCACCTGCTGCTTCCAAATGATTGATTGCGCAAAAAGCTAAAACAAATTACTCTCCGGATGATGACAAAATAAGACAACTCGCACACATTCTGCGGGCACAAAACAGTCAAGGTGGTGAGTTTTTGATTTCCGAAAAATTAACACAGAGTTTCAGAGGTGAATTCCTCAAATCGTCTTTGGCAAGTTGGAGAGCACAGACGAGGCCTCTCTCTGAGCTGAACCCAAATGAGGATGCACAGAGGGTGTGTGGGGGGTTTCATCGCAAAAGCCACCATCTGGTGTCAGCGCGTGGTGTTGCTCACCATGACCAATTGTGTCATTAGATTATTGAATAATTAGAGGAAGGATCATGTCTACTCAGAGAACATGCCTTTCAAGTGTATTAGTGTGTGTGACTGAGGTCTTGATCTACAAAGAGCTACACGATATCTGCAGAAATATGTTTTGGGGGGTGAAAATGGAAAAGTTTGCATCTTTCATTCACTAAAAAATGGAGAGTCGGTGTCCGGCTTTTTTAAAACCCTTTTTTTTTTTTACACTATTTAATTCTGTAGTAAAACTCTTAATATGACAGTCTAAATCCCAGTTTCCTCTGTGTAGTCACCGTATCTCCCCGTGAGTAGTGTCCCCGTTGAGTTGAAGAGGGACTTTAAATGAGTCCTATGTCGCTCTGGGCAGTGAGGAATATTTTATTAATGAAGACTGCACTTTGTCTCAGGTGAAATCGTCTCTAAAACGTCAGGGGACCGCCTTTGAAGCCACACGCCGCTGCAACACCGAGCTAAGTGGGTTTTCTCCCACTTCAGATCATTCATTTACTGTTTAACTCAAAGAAACTGTGGTTTAGGAACTTTCTTCGTGGCCAGGTGGGACAGCCGAATGAAAATAAGGATACTTGTGAAATCCCAGCCTCTTATAAAGAAAATGAGATTAGCGTGGGGAGGCGATACTCAGATTTAAGTCTGAGTCAGCCACAAATCTCAGATGGAATCCAGTGATCTTAAAATTAGATATCCACCATTTGAAAACATTGACACCTACAGTCCTCCTACAAAATGGTTGTTAGCATGAAAATAAAACACATTATGGTCTACTGTTGAAGCCACAAGTCATTTTTTTTAGACAACTGTTTACCACATAGCTTGAATTTTGAAAACTCTAGTCTTTTGAAACAATGAACTGCAGGAACAAAACCAGACTGGGACACCAATTCAGGCCAATCTCCAAACATCTCTAACAGACTGTGTCACTGCAACAGTTTTTGTTTAGATGTTTTTTCTGTTTTCTGTTTATGGCAGTATTAACTTATCTTTTAGTTGTCGTACATCACTCAGAAACTGCTTCAAAAAAGATCCAAAGTATAAACAGCCAAGTGTCTTCAGATCAAGAGTTAGTAAATTGCACTTATAATTACCATATTAAAGCTTTACACTCATATATATGTAATTTTTGTGCACATTTGGTGTTATCCTTTTGCACCTGGCATTCCTCAGCTCTGACTGGACTGCTAGTTTATACTTTGCATGTTTTTAACACTGACCATGTCCTGTTGCTTTTATCATATCAGTCATTTTGCAGCATTCAGCTGCACTTTCCTTTCCCGGGCTTACGCTCTTTTAATGCTCCACCTTTTTCCTCGTTCTCTTTCAGCTGTGCTCCACATTTTTCCTTCAGACTGCACAGTCATTTGCACTCCACACACACACACACACACACACGTGATTATTTTTAACCTTGGCCTGGCACTCAGTAAACTCTCCCGGTGGCCAGTCTTTGGCTGTGCATGAATCATCACAAGTCAAAAAGTCATGTCAGATAGGACACACTGGACATATAACAAGTGTAAGAGGTGGGTCAGCCTCTCAAAATCCTTCCTCCCCCACAAACCCCCAAAGAAAATTGTGATATCATGAACTGTTGTTTCATACGTTTGTATTATGAGCAGTAACGCTTTAGGTTAAGTAAACCAATCTCAGTTAGGATAGTAGGCCTATCTCATCTTAACATTCATTATTACAACTTTTGAAATTAGGTAGTTGATAGACAAAACGACAGCTATGTTAATTAAGACAATGTAAAAATCAATACTGTGCACGTTTGTAGGCTAATTTAGATCTGAACCCATCAGAGTTCATTTAACACAGTTAATCATGCATTTTTTAACAAAAAAATCAACAATAAAAAATTATTCCAATTATAGCTGTGATGACTACATGTAAGCATTGATTATAATAAGAAATATTTGGGTTGGATCATCAGTCTTCAGTAATAATTAACATAATTGGATTTCCAATTATTTTTTCTAAATTTTAGCTCAGGTATGTTGGCTTTTGTTGTTAGTATCTTTTGTAAATAAAATTTAAATAAACAAATAAATATCAACGTTATTTTATTTTGGTGTCGCCATACCGGAAGTGAAGACGAATGGCGCAGTTTACTTCCCAAACAAACATGGCGGACTGAGAAAACGCGCGGGATCCCCGCAGTGCTGGTATACAGTTGGACAAAAACTGTTTGTAGTTTGTTAACTTTGCAAAATTGCGCTGAAACCGTGTGGAGACATTATTTATTTGTCCAGACACCTGCTGAACAGCGTTTCCAACGAGGAAACCTAAGCTAGGTACAGACTGTAGCTAACGTTAGCTAACTCTCCCTTTAGCTTGCTGCTAACATGTTTGGACTTGGGACTTGGAGGCTACACATCACTGGGGAACGACTCACAACGTCTACAGCAGCATACAAAGAGGTGAAAAGCTGGTGCAGATGATTGAGTATCTATCTGATAGATGAAAATGCCGGACAGAGAGGTATGGTAACTAAACAGTCCACTAAACTTTGTATGTGTGTCATGGGTAAGCTAGCTAGCTACACCTAGCTAAAACTAGCCTCAATGCAGCCTTCGGAGTTGTACTGTACAGCAAAACAAAATGCCCTGCATTAATTCCCACAATGCTTAATGTTATATTTTTGTTTGTTAGAAATGTTTTACTCAGGTACTGTAACTGGTAATGTTGTTATTAGTAATACTACCTGTACTGTACATCCATTACTGCAGATGAGATCCAAATGTGAGGCAAACGGTATTGCAGGAAATGTCATGCAACATATTTTAAAATATTCGTCATTTTTAAGTTGTACTTTTTGTGTAACTTAAGATTTTAAACACAAAAGCTGTTTAAAATAGTTAAAAAGTAGTTTGACTTCACTGTTAAACAGATATTTTTAGCCGTCGCAATACCACAGTGTTTAAATACTTTTCTATAAGTAGTATAAAAAGTATAGTCATCATAATATGCAATAAATAAAAGTGCAAATTAAGCAGAAAACTGTTTATTTTATGACTGGATTTTAACTATGCTGGTTTGAAATTTTCCAATATATGTGCTTGCATTCTTCACTCACATTTGACAGTTTGTGGTTTTTGTTGTGATCTTTGATGTCATGTTGCACCTGCAAATCAGGAAATAATGCAGACAATGCAGTGACCTTTTCATTTGTTTGTTATGTGGTTTAGGCGAAAGCAGCGTACGTGACCTGTTCGTACTGTGCACCGGTGAAGAAGTCCTGCGAGTCATTGGACAGGAAGTATCACAGTTTGTCGTTTGTCTTTTTTTCTCTTTGCACTACAGCGCATGTGTTCTTGCTCTTTGTCATGTCTGTCATTGTAATGTTATAAAAGTACAACAGCATTTATTATGAACTTCTCTTGAAAACAAAAACAACATTCAAGTCTTAAGTTTATGTTGTTGAATCTACATTCATGTCTTGACGCCCTGTATCGTGACATTCTGGTCATGTGCTGAGCTTCTTTTATCCCACCGGTTTATTTAAAATAGTGAATTAAAGTGGCAGGTCTAGTGTCTGTTATCTTGTCATCCACGCCGCCCTGAGATGCATGTGACAGGCTCTCTGACTCCTAGTCACACGGGTTTTATGGCATTTCAAGCCTCTCGTTGAAATGATTTATGTGGTTGGCACAGATGTTGCTCAGATCCTGATTTTTCATTCAATTACTGAATCTATCTTGCTGTTTTAATTATGGCTATGAAAAGTCCCATATCCCTCCTCTTCAGCTGCACTACTCTGCCCATATTAAGGCCCTGAGAAAATGTGGCTGTCCATGCTGCTGTCAGATACTCCTTCCTAGTTCCCTTTCTTTTTTGTGTTTGTTATGTTTGCAGCTGCTAGTCGTCGGGAGGTTGTACTGTAGCGTGATAAAACTACTCAAACCCCTTACATCTGGTTTTCGTCTTCGGTGGGAAAGGGTACAACAGGCTCCAGCTTTGATCAGCAGTGATGGAAACATGACGCCAGATCATTTTCGGCCCTTTTTCAGTAACCACCATAACATTGTCACTGGCCTCCATGATGCTTTCCACTGTTTACTGTGTTCTGGAGCTTTCATGATGTCGAAAGTGACAAACAAGAAGAATAGGAAGGCAAACTCGTCTACAGGCAATGGAAAAGGAGTCAATCGCCTGTTTTTCAAGGGTTTACATGCATTTAAAACGGCTGCATATACGTGCTATTTTTGGTAAAAAAATACTAAAAGAAGTTTCTGAGTTAGACATACGGACAGGGGAGGCCAGCATGTGGTGCATAACACTGCCTTTTATACAAAAGTCTTATACTGCTCCTGTGAATGTATGTGAGGTCATGTCCTTTGTGTCTGCTGTTTCAAAAAGTTTGTAAAGTGATCAAGGCCACGTGAATATAATTCTGATTCTAATTTACTTAAGCGAGGACAGAGGAATGTCTGCTTACTGTTGTGATGCCTTTTTCCCCACATTTATTCAAAGCTTCAAACTTGCAGTCATTATTTACTTAAATAATTTGCTATAAGGAGATGTCAGCCACATCCTGTTACTATCCTTGACTCCTAGACAGCTTTTGAGCTGTGGTGCTCTTGTAGGGAGGGTCAAGCTTGGGCTTGTCAAAGGCCCGTGCTTGCGTGACCTAATTTTGTGCATTTGTATCATGTGTATGCATCTGCTTTTTATGCGCACAGGTTTGGAGACTAATTAAAATGCTCTATCAGTTTTTTACATCTTTTTAGTGCAGCCAGTGCATCGTCCCCATCCTCTTCAAAAAACAAATTAAAAAACATTTGAACAGTCAATTACATTTTGCAGAAGCTTCGATATGATCTAGTAATTCACTTTTTGTCGATTCATCTGTATGATGGTTTAGTTTGTGCTGCTGTTGAACTGTGTTGTGTTATACTGAAAAGTGTTGCTTTTATTTTATAAAAATAAACCTCAATTTTATCAACAAGGGAAGGCTCAATAACAAACACTCTGTATAATGCAACACACAAGAACCACTAACTGCATCCTCCAAAATGATCATAAATTTAAACCAACACCGCTCTAAAACTGTTTCAACAAAAACTTACACATTATAACCTTCAGGAATTTATGATTTATTGCAAAACGGTTGTATCGGATTAGTTTTGACTTTATAAAGTGCAGGAATTTTTCTGTGTCTCATTTTGTTTCAATTAAGGGTGTCACTTTCTTCGAACAGGGGCTAACTTATTTAAACCCAAATCTTATTCATTTCTTTCCAAAGTTTGTAACACAGCACCCTGCTCATCATCCTCCCTTTTGGCTTCTTTTGAAATGTTATTCAAACATCCACAGAGCACAACTCTTGACAGTCAAATGGCAGCTTGTGTGGCAAAACAAGATGACTTATCTTAAGTTGATAAGATAGATAACAAGATGCACATCCTCAGTTCTCGGAAGTGCACACCAGCAGCCGTAGAGGCGCTGCACTCGTCTGAAGCTCTCTCCTCAGTCCTTGGAGTATCAGCTTGGCGACACACTCTACCTGCTTTTTTTTTCTCTCTCTCTCTGAGGTTTTGTTTTTCCTACTTAAGTGGCTGAGCTCTTCTCCACGGTTCCAGCAGACCTCATGCATTTTTATTGCCATCTGGAGAATACCAACAGGTCTTAACAAGGGGGCTCTCGTTGTAAAAACTGCTTACCGTGGAGACGGACTCAGAGTCAACTCGACTCATTTGACTGGCTGTGACCTAGTGTGTGTTCATGTGCATGTGCGTGCATGTGAGCATGTACTTTTGTTTGAAAGAAATATACAGAGAGAGCCTGCTCATATATGCATCACTACATTTTGTTTGTGTTGATATAACACACAAGCACAAATAATTCTCGTCTCATGCCTTCTCCCCTCCTCCCTCCTCCCCTCGCTTTCCCAGGAGCACCAGAGTTTGATGGGCCATCCCAGACGCCGGTTGACATTTTGTCCCCAGTCCGACCGGATGCTGCATAAAAAATTCAGTCAGGCGAGAAGCCAGGAGGAATACCCAGCTCCCCCCACCCCAGCGTGGGCCTCTCAGTGGGGAGTGCAAGGTGAGCAGAACTTGAGCTTGTCATGGCTGCACGCCTCTGACAAACATAAGTAGATGCTAATGGCAAAATCGTGACAGAGCAGAGTCCCACCACCATATGGCTAATTGCCACAACAATATCCTCTGTGTTATTAATCACGTTTTCATAGTGTGCCATGATAATTGGAATAATTAGGAGGGGAACAGGCACTGGGATGCCTCTGCAACATCCCTTGCTTGGAAAAAAAAAATATAAACCCTGTGAAAAATGTGTCACTTTCACTTCCTTGTCCCTCATGTTTGGTCCTCCCTTCTGCCCAACAGCATTTTCATTCACCTTCTTCCCCTTTATTTTCCCTCATGCTATCTCTTCTCTTCCTCTTTCCTTACTGTCTCATTCCCTCAGCCTCCTTTTTCCTCTAATCGCTCTCTAGCTCCCCATTTCCCCATCTTGTTTACAGTTTTGCAGTGAAAAATGGAGTTGATAATTAATGAATACAGTGACATGGGGACTGTGGCTATGAGTAGTTCTGGGGCGTGGTGGGGGCATTTCAGGTAGCTGAATGAGGCCACATGCCCCACTGAGTATGAACAATGCATGTTTGGGGTTAACCCTTTGTGAGCCAGGCCTTGCCTCCTCAGCAGTTTTAGTACAGTAGTGGCGATTATCTCTTTGTGAACCAGTTTGCTGTGTTGTCCTCGAAGCGTAGAGCTGTACATCGTTTCTGTGGAAGTTCAGGGAGTCGTGATTGTATAAATGTGGTTGGTAAAAACATGTGTAAATAGGTAACTTAATCAGCAGGAATGGTTATAAAAAATGTATTAATTTTAAAAATTCTCTGAAATCACAGACCTTCAAAATTTAATGAGTACTCCTCAAGCACTCCTTTACAGCATCCTGTGGGTTGTGATTTACTATGCAGCAATCCACTCCTCTGCTTGGTCCATAAATCTCCCTGTTTATCCAGGAGCAACCTTAACGTCTCGGCAATAGCCCGAGCATTTTGAAAACCCAACTTTATTGATTCTGACAGCGAGTCAATCAATAGGACATCTGTAGCATTACAGGGCTATTCTGGTTGTCTGGGCTCCCTCTGCCAAAGCAGTCTAAGAGAGGGATCCAACTTTTCTGGGCAAGTCCTAATGAAGATGTCTTTCCTTGAGCTGCGTGACCTCCATCTGAAAAATAATGAGCGGGAAGAGATAGATACAGGGATGGAGATCGTCAGTGGGATAGGAAGGTGTAATCATAAGTAGGCAAAGGAAGTAAATAAGGTATAAGTTTACTTTAGTATGATGCTGCATCAGTGGTGATGGTAGTGATCTATGAGAAGGATAAACTTAAGTTTCCACTACTTTTCTCAGCTTAATGGAAAAGCACTGCTTAGGTACTTTAGGTTGCATTAGGTTGCCATTGCTATTTTTCATTAGAAATGTTTATGGACTACTTTATTCTCCAAAGTATTATTCTGGCATGTTTATAAATGGATACATGGTTGATGAATTTGTTAATTGACTAAAACGGGGAAATAATGAGAAAATATGGCCAAAATTTAATAGAAATATTAATAAATAATGTCTTTAGTGGGCAGCCAAAATATTTTTAAAATCCAAGATTTATTTTTCATCCATACATTTATTTCTGTATTTATTTTCCACACGGCAATTGAGTTGAGGAAACCCCTTAAAGGCAACCAACTGAACACCCCTCATCTGATTTCCAATGCAACCAAAAACTTTAGCATTAAAGCTATACTTCAAAATAAACATCCCAACTACAGTGCAGGTGCAGTCACAGTTCCCTTGATAATACAGGACGTACTGGACAGTTATTTGTCCTACAGTACTTGTTTGGAAAAATATTTTTCATGAATGCTATCGAGCAGAGTCTTGAGGTATTTTTGGGAAAGTTTGATGAGGTTTGCAGAATCACTTGTTGTATATTATCATTTCACTGTTTTCTCTAATCACTCGGAGGGTACCCATAATGACTAGACTCTCCATTTAAGCAATTAGCCTCTCTAGGGCACCCTGTTAACACCATTCACACCTCCCTCAGTATCGCTTATCAACACTTCAGATGACACAGCCAAAGACCAAGCTATTTTTCCCTCCCCACTTCCCACTCATTCAGTCCTCTTTTTCACAGCTCTCTCTCTGTCTTCATCGCTCTCTCACTCTGTCATACATAGACATGTAGCCTACATGCATGCTAACACACTTACACACATGCACATTCAAGCACAGATGCCCACCCTGCACCATTCTCGGATCTGAGCTTAATTTTTTTTCCTCCTTTGAGTTAAACTTCAATAATTCAATTCAATTAATTTGTTTTTAAATGCAGTTGTTCTGCATTTAAACTAGCTAGGTTAGCTAGCTAGTTTACCCACTTAGCTTGAGGCTAGTACGTCAAAAAATGTGCCTGGAGCTCTCCCATCCATATTCTAAGCTAACAGTAGGCCAACCTACCTCTACATCGGATGATAACATTTGAAATATCTTCTAATTTAAGCAAAATAAATACAATTCCCTTGAGGCTTTAATAGTATATCAATGGCTAACACTGACGGGAAATTATTATGTTTTGAATGCTAACAAATAATTGTTTCCAAGTATTTTTTTAAAATAATAAATTGTTCCTTGACACAGAAACCTCTTGGATATTTTAACAATGCTATGCAGGTTTTAAGTTATGGCCACCAGTTTCAATTATTTCCACTCCATAGGACTCCTTTTTAGATGCAGATTCTATTATGATTTTTCAATAAAAGCATAATCTTTAGCTTCAGCCCATCATTAGCAGTGTGTAACAGTTTCTTGTGAGCTGAATAAAACTTTATGTGAGTTGATTTAAGTGAGTGGTGAGAGTTGGAACGTAGAGTGACGGGTGAATCAAAAGCTTCGTCTTTCCTCACCTGTGCTCATGAGCTCTGGGGAGTGACAGAAAGAATGAGATTGCGGATACAAGCAGCTGGGATGAATTTGCTCTGTAGGGTGGCTGGGCTCGGCCTTAGATATGGAGTAAGGACATCTGAAGGGAGGTTGGAGTAGAGCTGCTGCTCCTTCGTGTTGAAAGGAGCCAAGAGAGGTGGTTCGGACATCTGATTACAATACCTCCTGGGCTCCTTCCTTTGGAGGTTTTCCGGGCAAGTCCGAGTGGCAGGAGATCCCTGAGTAGACCCAGAACTTGCTGGATGGATTAAGTATCTGATCTCCCCCAGCAGGAGCTGGAAACATTGCTGGGGAGACTGCGGTCTGAAATACCCTGCCTAGCCTGCTGCCACCTCAGCCTGACCCGGGGTAAGTGGAAGAAAATGGATGAATTGATAGATGGATGGACTGAGTGACTATACTTTCAGATGTTGTAGCTGAGTATGCATTGTATGAAGTTTCCCCCCCTTTATTACCTGTTGCCTCTTTCCTTGGACTTCAGTCTGTTGTCTGTCGTTCTTACTTTTCGCCCACTCAGGTTAACTGAAACAACCTAATTATTTGGGCCTCTTCGGCATCTGCTTGCGAGAAATGTTTACAGCCTGACTGTGTCTCCAATCTGTCACACAGACATCAACTACTCTGTGACGTTATCCGTTTATAGTTGTCTTACAGACGTGTGTGATATATGCTGAATAGGCAGAAAAGAATTATGGTTCTTGTATAGAATCAGGAGGAGGGGCCCAGGGTGCTCCTCTACCCCCAACGTTGTCATTTCCGACAGTTATGGACCCAGAAATGGCAAAAAGCAGCTGCTCCTCTGACCATAAAGCCCTGAGCCGAGCCCTTAATTGTTCCTGTGCAGAGAGGGAATTATCTCCACCCAGGCCCACCCTGGGGACTAGGAGATGAGGAAAGAAGAGGAGGCAGGAAGAGGAGGGGCAGGAGGGGATGTGTGGATGGACAAAATGGCAGGATGGATGGCAAGGTGTGGGCAGATTTTGGCACAGCCACCTGAGGATGTGGGCGGCGGGTTGAGAAGTCTCCCTCATTCACAGCTTCTCTGAAAGCCAAAGACTTGAGGCTGAAAGTGGGTCATGACTGAAATCAGGGAACAGTGTATAGATTTTGAATGTTGTATGTAGGCTGGTCCTTTGCAGGTTTATGTTTTTATATTTGAAAACCATAGTTTATTGAGGATATTTCTATTTAGATTAGCAACGTTAGACTAGAATAGCTTTATTTATAGGCCAGGGAAAAAAATGTGAGTTCTTGGTTGTATAACAGGACACCTTAAGCAGGTTTCTGTAAACTCTGGTGAAACTGACCTAACCATGAGATAAAGGATTGGAGGTTTGGATTTTAATTTCTAATTTATCTGGATACAATGCTCACATTGAAGAATATTGGGTCACTGTTATCATTCATAATGGCAGTGAAGCAGTACTTCAGTGAAGTGACTTTACGCTCTCAGAAACAGAAACACATATGCCACGTGAACATTATATTAAGGTGGAATTGGAAAGATCAGCACCTACCCTTAAAAACCAACTGCAAAAACTTAGAAATAAAGACTTCATCATTTAGTCCATAAAATGTCTGAAAATTTAGCAAAATGCCCGTCACAGTTTCAGGGTTTAAGACATCCAACCAAAACTTTAATCTACAATTATTCAAAACATAGAAAAGCAGCAAAAATTCACATCTGAGAAGCTGGAAGCAGAGGTTTTGAGGCTTTTTACTTGAAAGATAATTGCAACATCAATCAAATATCAAAGTACTTTCATTTTCTGCCCACCAACTGATCAGTTAGTAGACTATCGGTGCTAATCAGGATCCTTATGTGTTATCATTTACTTAATTTACTCCCTCCTTAAATTGTCCTTTAAACATACACAATAATTTCATGATTGCTATGAATCCTTAAACTTCAAGTAGTAGCTACTGTTACTACTTCTAGCAATTCACTAGCTAAAGATACTTCATTTCCACTAGTGATGGTGTTAATATTTATACTAGAAAACTACAGCTACTACTGCTACTGCATGTTCAAAGCTGTAACAACCACTGTTCTCTTATGTTTTACAACTTGGTTCAAGCTCTTTCCATCAAAGGCCTCCTCCAGACACCAAGTCTGAGTGTGTGTGTCTGTGTTCCTCACTCTCTCTCTCTCTCTCTCTCTCTCTCTCTCTCTCTCTCTCTCTCTCTCTCCCTCTCTTCCTCTCATCTCTAGAGGTGAGCTCTAGGTTGCTCCCCATATTAGTTTGCTTTCCACTTAATGAGGCAGCGGAGCATGAAGGTCCAAGCACTCCTAAACGCCGTGTTCATTAAACCAATGGTGCTTAATGATGACGGCAAAGGCACCCGCGACCCGTCGGCTCCTACTGAGGGCGACCATTAACGTTAGAGCCAGCCAGCTGGGGGGAGACGGTAGCACGGGAGGTGGGAGCTGTCAGCAGTCAACAACACTGTCACAAGGACGCCTAGCCCCTGGTAAACGGCTGCAGCAGAGCCTGTGAAAGACACCAGATCCTGTGATACATTATGGGATCAGTTACAGTGATGCATGCAGCCCTGAGGATCAAGTTTGAAAACTCAAAGTAGGTCCGTGCAGTGTTCTTGGCCTGTTAACAAACATTTTAACACAAAGTTAGAGTCAGGTTAGGATGATTAAAGCACTTATAAATACAATTGCTTAGCAACAATACCCTACATGTCGTCATTATTAAAGTTTCATTACTGTAGATAACATGTTCCAATGTGCCTTGATTGACATTTCAAAAACAATGGCTCCATTAAAAATATATTAATTATAGAGCTGCAACTAATGACTATTTTCATTTTCGGTTAATCTGTCAATTATTTCCCAGAACTCAAGGTGATATTCTTAAATTGTAAATGTGTTTCGTCCGATTAACAAGAGAAAAACTCAAATATATTAGTGTAATGTAAAGCAGAGCATGCTGTCAATCCACACTTTTGAGAAACTGGGACCAGCTAATGTTTGATGATTTAACTCATTATAGATTAATTTTGATTTTATCTGGTTCATTAAAGAGTAGTTTCAGCCCTTTAATAAAGACTTAAAAAGGGATTGTCTGGGGACATATTTACCTTGATTGACAAGACTCCTATGCTCATTATTGAAACCTACAAAGACTAGATAACTCTTACATAAAAACTTATTTTTTACCAACATTGACACTTTCTACTGTCCAATATTATTATTATATTATCAGTGCATCACCTGCTTTGATGTCCATTATCATCAGATCCAAGTAGCGATGCCTCCCTCGTTTTTATACACAATTAGAAAGGAACGCGTATTTAGAGACGACCCCAGTTTCCATCCAAAATGTAGCACAAATGAAAAAACGGCTGATAAAATCCAGTCAGATGCCATTAAACCACTGGAGATGTATGATGGAAATATGGCATTTACGTTTGATTCATGTATTAGTAGTGTCACATAGATATGATGTTTCTGTGATTCTCTGATGACTCGTCTTTACACGGGCCAAGAGTAACACAAGTATGTATGAGTTGCAACCTTTTAGTGTACCTTTGTACACTAAAGGTACCTTGGAGGCTTTTAGAAACCTTAACCTCGAACATAGTGCCTGTATTTTGTATTAATTTTCATCTAAACGTAATTATTAACAGGGTAATTGTTATTATCATTAACAACACTGAGTTCCTTCTTCACACATGATCGTTATTTCTTGATGAAAATCTTTCCAGGATCGTTTCTTGTCAAAAGCATTGAGCCTTGGTGTTTATATTTGTTTTTTTTTGTGAGTGTTGGTACTGTTATAAACCACAATTTCTCAGCTTTTGAATCTTTACATTCAGGATCTATCTCCCTTAAGCCTCAGTCTTTGTCAGACTTAGGCTTAATGCTGAAGTACTCCATCAAAGGTACTTCATGAGGTGTTTAACAAAAGCCTTATGGAAAAGAGAAGTCCACTCTTCAGTCCAAGGCTCTGTTCTGTCTTTTGCTCAAAACTGTGTGTGGCCACTTCATTGCACAAATGAAGCACGCACACACACACTCACTCACACACACACACACACACACACACACACACACACAAATGAGCACACACACACAGACTGCCTGTGATTTCCATGCAGCCCTCAGAGGACACACTAATGTATCCAAATATATTTACAACAGATGTTGCATTTTATTTTTCATGATAAAAACCCATTTCAGAAAATTTACTTCATAATGGGCAGAGCAAGTTTGTCTTCTCTCTCTCTCTCTCTTTCTTTTTTGTCTTCTTCTGAGGTCCCTCGCATGTAAAGTGAGAGAAGTGCACCACCTAATGGTTGCAAATGTCTCCCCTGTCAAACTTTCCCTTTGCAGTACACATTTACAGTAGATAATGAGTGTTCTCTAACTAAAACTGACATTTGGACCATACGATTCATCTAATGAAAAGCCTTGTCTTCCCACTCAAATTCACAACATGGCTCTTGACTTGCAGACTGCTGCAGCGACTGCATGCTTTGTGCACTGAATGCTGCTGATTGACAGCTTACTCAAAACACAGTACATGGACTCAAGTTGCCATCTCTGTGTAGAGAAGCACAAATTACAGCTGTGACAACAGTTTGTTTCATTAGTGTTTAACCGTTGATTGTGAAACATGTTCGTCATGCAAACTCAAGGTGATGTCTTCAGATGTGTTGACCAAAAGTCCAAAATAGAGATATCATATTTAATATTTATATAAAATGCACAAAAGAAGCAAATCCTCACTCAAGAATATGCTATTTTTGCTTGATTAAAACCCAAAAATTGTTGCCAAATAATATTTGGTCGATGGACTGATTGATTAATCAGATCTACTGAACATAAAAAAGCTCATAATAATATTGGACAGGTGTGTCATTTTCAGAAGTCTGTTTCCTCGTTCCCAGATTTTACCTTTTTTGTAGATTTAAAAAATTATAAAACATAATCTAATATAGACTTTAAAACATTCTTCTTCCTACAATAAATCAAGTTTATATTAAATCTGTTCTTTCTTTTTTGTGTCTTAACTTTTTGGCAGTTTGTACTCGAAATATTTTGTGTACCTTTCTAATTAAAACTTACCGTCAACTATGGCACTTTATAGTTTCTTGCGTTTGAGCAGGGAGGGTGAGGAGAGGAGAAGATGCGGAGCTAGAAGGAAAGAAATTGATGCAACTGTGGAGGACAAATGGGGGGAAAAAACCCTGAGAGGGCTCGAGCAGAAGAAGAGGAGGAGATGAGGAGGATTAGGTGAGGAGGAGGAGGAGGACAAGAGGCGCTCTCCTCTCAGCCAGCCGGATGGGGAGAAAAAGAGTGACGAGGGAGAGAAAGCAGGAGGAGGAGGGGAGGGCGTAGCAGAAAAAGCTGGAGAGACTGTGAGTGTGTGTGAGGGCTAAGTGAGGCCTTTATAAATGAAAGCAGATGCCTGGCATTATGAACTTGTCGGGTCGCAGATGGGGATGGCGGTGATGGAGCACTTGACTCCCCGGATGGTTATCATTCACTCTCCTCCTCTTGCCTCTCAACTGCCTTCCCCAGTGCTCGGAGGGTGAGAGGGAGAAAGAGGGAGAAACAGAGTGGGTTATAAAGCAAAAGAGACAGAGATAACATCCATAGAGTGAAAGAAATAAGAGGACAAGAAGGTGGACTTCTCAGTGAGTGATTAGTGACCCTATTTAAATAAAGACCATGAATACAGTATAAAGATAAAAGTCTTTTTCTTCCTTTTCCTTCTTTGATTGATCTCAGCGTCGGTGTGCGGTGATTGATTAGATTGCCTGCGGAACATCATCCCGCTAACTAGTCGCTCCGAGAAGGGTGTTTGTCACTGCCATTGATCTTCTTGTAAATGAAATGTTCCATTTCCAGTGCATTTTATTGTTAAATGCAGTTCATTAGCTACTCTGAGATTTATGGCCATGTCTCCTCTCTTGGGCTGGAAAAAGAAGAGAGAAAGGCTGGAAAGAGACAAGAGGGGGGGGGAGAGAGGATGAGAAGGGGAGCAGGGCAGAGACAAGTGTTGATGTTAAAGAGCTGCTGCAGACTTGATAAATATGGCTCAAGTTTGCCAAGAGATGAGAGATAATGATGGTGGGGAGGAACTGCCACACTGAGCTTCCTGTCGACTGTAGTTACACTTCTTGTCATCACTGTGGGAACTTCCACACTAGCCGTTATAAATACTCTTATCCCTTCATATAAACTATACATTTGCTAATATTTAGGTCTTTTTGACTGGAATGGATGAAAGACAGACAGACAGGAAGAGAAAACAGACGTATTTTGAAATAAAGTGATGATGATGTGCGGTTGGCTTGGTTGCCAAAACATCAAGGTTTTTTCTTATTATAAGGCTAAGGTGCAGCACCCAAGCTGTTTTTGGTATAACTTAAGCCAAATGGATGTAAAATCAATGTTGAGAGCATCACAACTAACTTTCCCAGATCTAATGGGTGTATTTGGTCTTGTTCCAGCGGTCTAAAATCATGTGAAATTTCATATTTACTTAATAGAAGTATTTACACATTTTCTTTAAACCCCCCTGCCAAATTTGTGCACCTAAGTCTTCCACAAACCTAGAGAAAACACTAGAATCAATCCTTTAATTACATTGCCAGCTTACCGAAGATGTTTAGTTGTAATTAATGTAGTGAAGTGTTTATTCTGGAGGAAATTTGGGTGAACTTGCTCTCTCTTTAACTCTATGACTGTCTGATGGTGTGTCTGAGGGTGCCATTGAAGTTGAAAATCACTTGTAATCCTGTAATCAAAAAAAAATAAGTTGCAACGGGTAGTAGGGGTGTCACGATTTGGTTTGACTTTGGTTTATAGGGTGACATTTTGTTTGGATTTTCTTACAAAGTTTGATTTCTGAAATCTGTCCCGAGTAAACCCTCTTTCCAAACAAATCAATTAAGGATCTATTAAAAAAAGCCTAAGCCCATCATCTCTGTTGCTGAGTGCTATATGAAGAAGGAATATCTCTGGTCGTATGGCCTCTTAACGCTACAGTAGCAGGATTTCTGTTCTGTCCTGTAGGCCATTGTCACAAACTCACTGAAGTCCGTTTACACTTGAATAGGCCTAAAATATGTGATCAGTAGCCTGCTGGTTCAGATCCCTTGACCAGCAGCGAAGATCTAAGCCGGGAAAGTAAATGAGCAACTCTCTGCTCTCCCTCAGCAATTAGCGCACACGTGCCCTTGATCAAGGCACTTACAAGAAGGCTCAAGGCTCCAATTACTTCAGTGGAGCTGCTGAGTGGCCAGCAGCAGAGAACTGTGGTTGTACTGGGCAACTCCCAGGTGTGAAACAGGGCATCTCTGAGTAAAACAGCAAGCGTACTTAGCTAATCTTTCCTGGTCAGAAAAGGTTAAACCTGCTTAAGGCAAGATTTGTTTATAAATAATACACCTGCTTTATCTTTGTCACATAATTGGGCTACAACAGAGAGAGCACAATGTCTCTCTTGCTTAATAATTGGCTTACAACAGCAACAGTGTTGCTTTTGTTAAGTTCAGGAGAGTTTATCTTCCCTCATGCATTAACAAACCAGAACTTATAAAACATGACTGAGCCTTTTTGCTTTTTTCCTTTACCACTAAGGCAAAGACATTTAAGACTGAGCAGTTTGGGAATATAAAAACACAAAGCAGCCTGCAACCATAAAACATGACTCACCACCTTGTATCACTTAAGCCTCAAAATGCCAAACTACATTTCGCCAACTCTTTTTGTGCCTGATTATTTAAAGTAATAGTTCTTCATTTTGGAAATTGTGCTCAAAGATGCTAGTGAGCTAATTTTGCTACTGTAGGACAGAACCAATCTGTTTCTAGCTTTTGTGCTAAGCTAAGCCAACCGGCTGTAGCCTGAAGCCTTAGATTTACCTGACAAAGGAAAGTGGTATTCATCTTCTCATCTAACTTTCTGCTAGAAGGTGAACAAGCGTATTCCCACAATGGCAAACTATTCCTTTATGTCTGGAAAGGAACCACTAAATCAACTAAAGGTAGTTTAGGGCTGCAACTAATGATTATTTTCATTATTGATTAGTCTATAATTTGCCAAAAAATGCTCATTACCATTTCACAGAGCCCAAAGTGATGTCTGCTTCTTTTGCCAAATCAACCGTCCTCAACCCAAACACTCCTCATTTACTATAACAAATGACAAAAAAAGCATCACATCCTTAAATTTAAGAAGCTGGATCCAGCAAATGTTTGACATTTTAGCTTGAAAAATTACATAATTAAACGATTAATCGATTGTCAGAGTAGTTGGCAATTAATTTTCTTTAGACTCACTTAATGGTTAATCGACTAGTCATTGCAGCCCTACTTGAAATATTCTCCTGCAAACACAAACAACTCTGCAAACCCAGAGGGAGAAGGGTAGGTCACAGAAAAGTTTTGGTTACAGAGAAGCTGATGAACACCCTTCTCAATTCTCAACGACATTTTGAGCTGATCCGGCTTCATGCTTGTTGGTTGATTTATCCAACATCTGTCAGGAGGCATATTCGAAACAGGGAAGAAAATGTCATACAAGTTGTACGTACAAATATAAGAGAAACAGTCACTTGAAGGTGTCCGAATTACTAGCATGTTCGTCCCCGTGCAGCCCAGGGAAGCATGATTCAGACTTGAGCCCGGCTATGTATGTGTTGGACCAGTGAGAAAAAGTTTTTAAATGATGAAGATGCCTCTTGAAATTCCTCAACCTTGCCAAAAATGTGTTACAACTGGTGTTACAGACATCAAATGAAGAGAGGTGGCAGTAAGAATTGTGAAAGATTCATTAAACAACCTGCTATGAAAAGATTCAAGCAAATGCCTGTTGAGCGCCGCCAGACTACAATGAGAGAAGCTAATTTTTTGTCTGGCATTGACCTCGTTCTGTTGCTAAGTTGAAATGGTCATTTTCTCTGGCCTAGCTATCTTTTAATCGTCTCTGACAGGATTGAATTTTTTTTTTTTTTTTAAAACAGTTGTACTTGTGCTTTCCTCTTGACAATGAATTTGCGGTTTGACTCTGCCTTGCCTCTGGTTAATCACAGCTTGTTAGAGATTCTGGCACATTGAAGAGCCAGACCACACCGCTGTTTGCCTGTCAAACAGTCTGCAAGAGCAGGGCAATTACAAAAGCAAACTTTGCTCACGCTCCTTTGCCTTAATGAAAAGGAGGTAAGTGTGTGTGCATGTGTGCACTTGTGTGTTTGTTCATATATGCATACACTCGTGCACAAACCGCAGACTGGTATGGGTAGAGGAGTCTTCTTGTTCTGACAGTAAAATGTGATCCAGTCTCCAATAGCTTGCTGTAGCTTTGATCATGCTTAGTTGTTAATGTCATCGCACACATTTCAGAACCTCGCAGAAGGAAACTTCCAGGGCAGTTTTGGTCTCTGTACTGGTTGGTGAATTTTTATACAACTCGCTCAATTAAATTATATTAAGGCTTAAAATTATGCATAACTAAGGGCAAGCTGTCTGCTGGGCTTCGCCTCCACTAATTCCAGTCACTGATCTTCGCCTCTCGGCTGTGTTTGTGGTGTTTGTGCCTTTTGAAGATTGAATGTGATTATTGAGGAAGTCATATGGTTTGCTGTGCAGTTAGTTGGACTAAGAGACCAGAGTTGAAGTGAAGATGCTGGTGTTTTAAGTTAACATGCAAGGCTGTTTTTTTATTAACTAAGGTATTCTTGCTATTGGGGCAAAATAAAACCTGTGTTAACATAGATAGTGGTCTTGTTTATCTAACTAGGCTTGCTTCAGCTCCACTCACACTCCACCTCTTTGCCCATTTTTGATTAGCCAGGAGTTAGATAGATAAGTAGATAAGGTGGATAAGTCATTTGAGCTCATTGCCAAATTTTTGACATTCATCAATTTTCCAGCTGCTACTCAACATAATTTTTTAATTGCAGTGTATGCTGTGACAGTTGTTGCCAATTCATGTAATCTTCTCTACTAGAGAGGAAGATGTTGAACTGTTACCTAACTGTATTACACTGTTGCCCATCAGCATGCGTTCAACATACATACAAGAGATTATTTTGATGTAATGTACTCACTGAGGGACAGTAGTGACAGTGAACAATCCATCATGATTTAAGACATACAAGTGAACCCAGAGCTGCAGGCCATTAAAAGTAAATTCAGTGAACATGGTGTCTTGTTTTTAAAAAAGTGGGGCCTTAGTCGTAGTCACAAAAAACACTCATTTTATTTTATTGATGTGTTGACTCCATAAGCCTCCAGTAAGTCTATGCTAAGTATATTAAAAATTCACAACAATACCACATCTGATAAAAATGCCAGGCTATTTTCAGCTGTGTCACCTTTTCTTTAAACATTAATCGACTGGCAACAAAGGGTTGTTTGTGTCTGTTTAAGCGGCAGTATTAGGCACAGTGGAGCAGTTTCTCACTGCAAGCTGACACCACTAAGGTAAGCCTGGCATTTTCACTAGATTTGATGCTTTTCATGGGTTGTTGAGGAAACCAGGAGGAGCAATAGATCAACCAAAATGGCACAAATATCACAGTAATGGCAAAAAAAGACAGCGTCTGAGATAGTAACTTCAGTAAAGCGAAGTACAACATAAAACCAAGTAAACTCCATAAAAACAACAATTATGGAGTAAACTCCATAAAACCAATTCACAAACTGTATATGTGATACATGTATATCACAGATTAGTGTATATAAAGTACATTTGGCTGTCTCTGGGGTAGAAATTCAGCAGAATAAGTCAAAGAAGTGAGTGAAGCTGCAGGGGGAAACTGATTTGGACACTATGATGAAACCCAGGGGATGTCATGGAATATATGCTTAGATTTCCTGAAACATCACTGCTAACAGACACATACAACAAGCAAATATTGTTTACAAGTACATCAGCTTTTATCAATTGTGGGTCCTAAGGGGAGTCATATTCATTTAAAAGGAGGATTTCTAACTTCAAAAATTTGGACTTAAAACATTCACTTAACCTAATACTGTCTTTTTACTCTATTATTGCGCGTACCTGTTGGCAAAATGTAGAAAACACTAACTCACATATATACTTCTTAGGTTTATACTTACTAGCAAAATGTGATTTGTCCAAAAATCAGTCGTAAATTTGGTTAAAGATAAACTTGAAAATATTTTTAAAGGCATTCAGTTTAAGTGTTTGACACCTGTTGACATCCCAACGACATTTTTGACCTACTAGCCTCTAGCTAAGTGGTTAAACTAGTTAGCTATCCTGCTGATCTTGCAACAACTGCATTCTTTAAAACCATTCTTCTCTGGCTTCGCCCCTTGAAGTTTATACTCACAGCGTGCAGTTTCTGTCAGTAGTGGTTTGTCAATCAACACAATGAAAACAAAAGATGTAGTTTGTTGACATTGTGAAGTAGCGTGGGATCATGTGAGCTGATGTGTTCATCGCTAAACAACCACCATTTCCATTGAAAATCTGACGTGACTCAGGCAGAAATGTTCACAAATGACTTAATGTATTAAAACTTTAGTCGTGTTACTCCACTAAATAGATAACACAAGTTTAGTCCTGTCATTATCTTAATGCAAAAATGTTACATATTACATTTTTAAGCCAGAACTGATGAACTAGTTTTAAAAAAAAAAACTAAAACTTGAATATCTTGATCTCATAGATAAGCATCATATTCTTGTATAAATATTATCAACACCTGCTTGGGCCTTGTTCTTTATTCACTGTCTCCAAGAACATAAAGAGAACATTGAATATTAGTGAAAGATACTGTTATCAACACCTTTTGTTATTCACTTAAAACGGTAGATCACAAGACTCATGTTTTGTTTTTTGTTTTATACGGCAACATGTGTGTTGCTAGGTGTTGATTGCTGTGTTGTTTCTGCGCTGCTGTTCCCCAGAGATCATGTGGCAGTCAAACAGTGAGGTATGTGACTGTTTGATTGACATGTGCTGGCATACTGTGACACCATTTTACTTTCTTCTGGTGAAGTTAGGAAAAGACAACCCAGTATCCTGAACCTGAAGACTTCCATGAACTGGCTATAGTAGTGTAGTAGCTGATTATTTCTTCAAATCGTCACTTACACACTCCTTGGGTTAACTACAGTTACAGTTAACTACTAGTTACTACAACAACATTTAAAAAAGACGTGCATAGACACGTTCTGAATGTAAGACGTGATATTTATTTTACACTGTAGAGTCCAGTTCAGCTTCTCCCCTCAGACAGATGTGACATTAAGAGATTGTTCACCAGAGTTACATTACATGACCCTGACCGCACAGCACATGCCACATAAATTGGATCACAAGGCACACAACCTACAGGCATCTTGTAATTCAGCAGAGCAATTTGAATAGTTGCCATGCCAGTAATTAAATCTTACATCATTCACATGAGACCGCTGGAATAATTTTGGAATCATGGTAACTTGGCACATAGCCTGGGTAAGAATGAGAAAACAACCGACAGAAAGTCAAATATTGGACTCGGTGAGATGTGCTGTTTAGACACAACAAAAAGGCACGTTTCTCTATCTGAAATTAAAATTTAATGTCTTTTATTCTCGACAGCCATCGAGCTTTTTTGCAACTAGTGATTATTTTTTTTATAATCGATGGATCTGCTGATTACTTTCTTGAATAATTCTTTGGTTGATAAAATGTCAGAAAATTGTAAAAAAAAAAAAAAGAAAATCTTAAAGGGGATCCGTGAAACTTCTGTGTTGTGCTAGAAGTCAGTCATTCGTATATCTTAGCGGATTCCATTTCTAAACTAACGTTAGCTACTTTTGCTCTCTGTTAGCGGAGCAGGACGAGGCACTCTAGGGCCTTCACAAAGAAATCCACAATCCAGCAGCATTAAACAACTTAAACAAATCGTCCATGGGCTTGTATTGGCCACCAAGGCGAGGACGGTCTAATTTTTCACTTTGTGTTTCAATCCGCTCACATATGGCCAGTAAAAACATGATTAATTCATGTAAATTGCTACAGTTCGTTGCATAGAGCCCATTTAAAAGCATAGGTGATGATATCAAATATTTTTGTTTGTGTGACCAACTGCCAAAAACCCAAAGATATTTAGTTACTGTCTCATAAGAGAAAGAAGTGAGACGCTTGATCTAGGTATTGAATGGCATTTTGTCTTGAGCCGCAACAATTTGTTGATCGAAGGAAAACTAGTTGCCAATAACTGATTAATTGTTTAGGTCATTTTTCAAACAAAACTGTAAAACATTTTCTGCTTCAAGCTACTTAAATGTAAGAATTTGCTTCTTTTCTATGTCATTTATGAAGGTAAATGATAAGACTTTGGTTTTTGACTGTTGGTTGGACAAAAGAAACAGCATTTCTCACAATTTTTTGACGATTATTTTCTTGCCATTGACTTGGATGGATTAAACAGTTTCAGCTGTAGATTCGTGAACATGTTTCGCCTCCTGTTTGGGGATCTCTTGTCCAGAGAAGCCTGCACTGAGCACTACAGTAGCAGACCGAGCCACCGAATCAGTTTTATCTTCATTAAGGGAAATCTTTGTCAGTTTTGCAGTGCTGGTGTCTACAACTCCACTTCCTGTCTGATAACAAATGAGCGTACACCGTCACAGTCTAAACCTGCTACCAGTGGCGACGCCAGGACTCTGAGTTGTTTCTCATCCATATTCAATCCCTCTGAACTGGGGATGGTGACATATGGTTGGTACTCACGCTACATCTCCCCCTCCTCTGTACGAGGGATACAAATTCAGAATTGGATTTAACACTTCAATTCCCCACTGACCAACAAGGCTGACACAATTACTATGCTGGATATGCCACACGCACACTGACACACAAACACACACATTCTGGTGTAATCCAATTAGAATATAGCCAGTGTTTATGCTGGTGTGTGTGTGTGAGAAGGGATGTGTGTTAGAGAAACAGTTTATAGAAATCAATGTACTTGTGCATAAGTTTTCTTGATGTCTCTTTCTGAAATAGAATAAAATATAAATTAGACTGAAAACTGAAATATAGAATTAGATTTCAACCTTTTTTTGTGGCGCTTATCTGCTCTGCTGAAGCAAGATACTCAATCCCAGACAGTCGGTGATCAGTAGCCAAGCCTGACCTCTGACCTTTCTCTAATGTTATTGCACAGTTTTACGATCGAGACACAAAATAAGCACCAGCCACCTGCCAGATGCTGGTAAAATAGGCAAGTGCTTTCTTCACTCACAAGCCAGAAAAACAATGGTAATCTTGTAAAATTAAAACATTCATTAGCTATTCTGTCTGTGAACAAAAAAGTTCATTTTTTACACTGTTTACAGTGCAGATGTGATGCAAAGTATGAAAAACTGGGATAGATGAATCACTTTGTGTAAAACAAACAGTATGTTCTGTAATTTCTCAATCAAAACAAAAAATGTTTCTTTCTTTGTTGTTAAACAACCACCATTGCCGTTACGTTTAGTCTCGTTCGCAGATTTCCTTTGTCACTTTGACGTATCATCTGGGCCACATTTAGCCCCAACAAAATGTAGCCAAAAGTTTACTTAAACACAAATGGTGGCTCATCGCACACCCTGTTGATTTACATGAGCGCGCTGCCTTTTAATTACAACAGGGTTTATACATATGTCTGTTGATTGGGTCAGCGCTGACACAGCAGGTCTGGCTAAGTGAGACTTCTGATTGGGTAAGACCTCTGACACAGCCACCAAATGAGAGAGAATATGCGTTAATGCCCGTTCCACACCATTTTAAGGAAACATGTCGTTCACCCTGGAAACCTTTGAAGTTTCCCTGGAAGGTAGAGCAACAGCCGACCAAATGAAGCCCATTGTCACAGGGCTCCAGGGTGCAACTATTTTGGTCGCACCTGCACCCAAAAATCAGTAAAGTACAACATTACATTTTCATTGGTCCCACTGGTGCACCTGAATAGCAGATTATTGAGGTTATCACTATTTCCTGTTGCATGTGCTGCGATTTAAAAACATGTATTTGCACCTTTTCTTCCCGTTAACAATCATTAACATAATGTGTTAAGAAATTAAAGTAAATCTATTATTGGGTGCACATAAATTATGTGCTGGTGCTGCAGTGCAACCAGTGTGAAAAGTTGGAGCCTTGTGTTACCTTGAGTAAAATAACGTGTTCCTCTGTGTTTAAACATTGTTAGAAACTTTTTGGATTCTGAAACAGCTACAAAATATTTAACAAAGGTCTCGTCATTTAGCACTGGCCTTATTGTATTTCCAGTTTTAGCAGCTTTCTCCAATGTAGCATAAGTAATATCAATAAAAAAAAATCTTTTACATGAGAACAAACTCAAGACTTGAATGCTAACGTGGTATATGGGCTACTTTTACACAGGAAACAACAATGTGCATGTCTCATCTATTAATTATGAACAGATGCTGTGCAGTTTGTGCAGTGCGCTTCTCTTTATTTTCCTCGAGGACGTTACTGGAAACCTGCTTATGGCTGGAAGTGTCCTCAAACGTCCCCTCAGAGTTAATCAGTGAGAAATACCAGGAGCTGTGAGGATCAATATTGTCTTTGAATCGATCTTTGGAAGTCGGTGTCCATGAAGCATCGGCTAACAGGGATCCAGATAAACACAGAATGTGCTGATTTGGGGAGTTTAACAGCCTGTGCTGTTTATTATCACTTCAGTTAATCTTCGGTCCATTTCCAAGGCGAAAGTTGTTTTACACGAGAAGAGAGAAAGGAAGGAAGGTGCACTTTGACAAACTTTCCCCATGCACACACAGTTTAATAGCCCAGGCTCAATGATCTATGGCCAGTATGAAGTGCTAAAGTCCAGTTCAGTTCCCTGCTGAGTGATAACAATCACACTTAATTTCTGTCTTAAAAGTCACTGTGGAGCATCAGCGAGGGCGCCGTTTAGGAAATCTGCCACCGAGGCATCAGCTTAGGTGCTTAGGTTTCACAACATTACATCACCTGTCTAATTGATCCGCTTGTTTGGGCTCATTTCATACCTGCAAGGAAGTGCTGATGAAGGGGGTCTGGTTTCTCCCCCTGGCTGTGTGTGTGTGTGTGTGTGTGCAGGGAGGCAGGTATTAGCCCTGACAGATCGCACTGTTAATTGCTAATTGTGTTTCTCATTAGGCGCAGGGGTGACAGGTGTTGTTAGAGTGTTGTGACTTCTTTCGGCGCTCTCCCATGAATTGCGCTTGCTCCCTGCGCGCCACATTGCCGATCCGCTCGCTAATGGTTCCCCGGAGAACTACCATCAGCCCCTGGGCTCAATGCAGCGAGGGGTCGGCTTTAGATACTGTGTAGCAGCAACAGCCGCACGGGGAGGTCTCCAAACAGAGCTTTGTCAGGTAGCATGTCCTTTTATCACAGTCAACATAGCACTATGTATGAACAGTATGTCAAGTGTATTATTCTGTATTTAATGTGGAACTAAATGAGCTAAAAGCACAGAAAGTTACACAAATCAGGAAGATTTCACAGATGATCTTTGTTTGAAGGTTTAGTGTGTGGCCTTAGATCGAGACAGCCCAAATAAGTCATTTAAGGACTATTAAAACAACAATTACAATAACTGAGCTCACAAAATGTTCTGATAAGATGTTTGTTAACACTTTCTGTATGAACTTTGGTTATTAAATCTTCACAAGACACCAAAAAATGAGTGTAATACATTAAATAAATCAATTGGTGTGGAAGAAAGAGGCGTACAGTCTCTGTGTGTACTGAACAATGAAATATATTAACCCAAAGGAGGAGAAAGCTCAAATCAAAAACAGTTTTGTGCCACCACAGATTTTTACTGAAAAATGTCTTTCTTGAATTTAAGATGTATCTCTTCTCATTCAGGATTGATGTCAAAGTAAAATCCATCATTTTGTGTCACGTTACATATCAGTCAATAGCAATAAGCTGCCTTTCTTCATTCATTCCTTTCTTTCCCTCTTGGAAAGTTTACTTGGCGAGACAAGTTGTTTGTCTGAATGTGGAGAAATGAGATGAGAAATTTCAAGCAGCTTTCGTGGGATTAGAGCACACTTGAATTAAAAGACTCAGGGTCAGTTAACTATCTCATCTACTTTTGTTTGAAACATGTTTGATGTCCTCAAGACTGCATTTACTTCCACATTACAAGACAGAGAGGATTCTGATGTAATGCACGTCAGACGTGTTACATCCATATTTAAAACTACACTCAGCCAGTTGAGCATAGCAGGTCAATAATTCCACAACTGAGTCTTGTACACACTGGGGACAATGAAATATGAAAATGTGTGCCGTTTTATTGGATGTGGTAATTGCATCTTAGACCATCAGTGAGGACACAAATCGTATCTTGGTAAAGGCCTGTTGTGTATTTTGAGGAAGGATAATGGGCTTCTGCCTCATTTTTGTTAGATTGCTGTTAAAACATTTGCACTTGCTACACACTTCATTTCTATTTTCATCGCTGGGAAAAAAAAAAAAAAAGCTATTTGGTGCAAAATGAACAAAGAGTGAGCTGGTGGATGCCACATCCAGATGACACAGAACTTCAGTAACTTTCTTTATTTTTGTCACGTTTTCTTTATTGTGTTTAGTATTATGTAGTGATCTTTATGGTTTGCGAAAATATTAACATAGTGTATGTAATAGAAAAATCAGCACTGGGGGTTGATTGTTTTGGTGACTGGTAATTATTATTATTATTGTACAGCCACTGGTGTACCTGCTTGGCATGCAGCATCTCCTCTGTTGAGTCTTGTTGTCACTGGCTACTAATTACAGCCTGAGGACGAGGCCTCTGGACGGCCAAGTAAGAATGAGCGGCGTCCCCGTGGTGCCACCTGCCTGTCCCTCACCGCTGCTATTAACTCAGCGTTCGCTCCACTTGGCTGCCATTATTAGCTTGGGTATTAATGTCTCGCTGACTCACTCTGATACCTAGATGAACGCCTGTCACAGCACCCATGTGGATCGTCATTGTTCTGGAGACCTCGTGGGGACGCGCTGCAGCTCAGAGTGCTAATAATAATAATTACCCCTCAGAAGACAGTTGGGTCCCCACTCGTGCAGCCGTGTTTACATTCAACTGTGTCTTGGTCCCGGAGCGCTAATAAGGCTTTGCTATTGGGACGGTTGACATGCAGAGAGGAATCAGATCGATATCAAGTGATACCACTTAGTGGTCCAGTGATCATGGTCTGTTAATAGAAAGTGAGTGATGGACAGTTGGAGTTGTGCTTATATGATAAAGATGAGGATATCATTGCTGATGTTTTGTCACTGAAATGTCAACTTAACAGAAACAAACTAAAAGCTGTTAACGGGTTGAACACCATGTATATTTAAGCGTTAATTTTGTCAAATGAAAACTGAGACAAATGCACGGTATACTTAATGTTCCACAAAAGAAGAAAAATAACACCTTGTGATAAATACTTTTAGTCAATGAATGGACAGTCAGCTGTATGAAAAGATAAACACAGACTGTTAATCTCATGATAGACAAGAACAACAGGTTTAACCTTTACCTTCACACTTATACGTCGTAAGTGTGGAAGAATTAGACTGCGTTCTCCATCTGCCCTTGTGTGAATGATGGTTGGACAGACTCCAAAATAAACAGACTTCTGTTTATTTTGTATTAAGTGTCTGGTTCACACAGTGGTGCATACGCCCAGACATGGGCAACATTTACCCCATGGCTTTTCCGGATGAATCATCTGTAATTTACCCTTTGCAGGAAAATCTGAAGCAGAGATTAAATTATGATGGTGCTTGATGAAAACTTTGACCTGACGAAGATTGACCTGAGAAAACATCAGTTTGAATAAAGTTGTTGTGGAATTAGTTTGCAGGAGTTAGTTTTCACTAATGTTTGATTAAAGGTCACAGCAGAGACTAAAACAAATAATCCAACATGACCAAAGAAAATTCAGCACTGAGATCACACTCAATTTTACACACATTTGAGTGAAACAAAATTCTCTATACTTTTCTGAAGTACACAAACTAATTTACTAAACCCTTTGTTCTCAACCTGGGTTTTATTAATAGATTTTATTGAGTGTTATTATGTGTGTGTGTTATTATGTGAAAGTGTTTGTGCACATCGATTCCAATCGGACACAAATATACAAAAACCCTCTTTTTTCCATTTTTCCATCAGGATACTGTGAATTAAAAAGTCCCAGTGCTGGGGAAAAGGGGGGTCGTGAACACCAACTTGATATTTCTGGGGTGTCAGGACCTGAAAAGGCTGAGAACCACTGGACTAAACTTATCCTAATTATACTGAAAGTAATAATAAAATACTGAGGCTAAGATTAAACTAAACAGACCTCACAGACCTTATTAATGACCTGGAAAAAGGCTCAAATTTAAATACATTGAATATTGAAACTAAATATTAGCTATCAGTCACTTTAGTCCATAAAATACTGATAATGATAGTGTTGTTTTTGGCTGATGTGTTGACAGTGTTGGTCCCAAATGTGCCCTCAGCCCCTGGCTTCACACGTCATCATCAGCACTGTCATATTTTCCTTTCACTCTCCCTCCTCGGTTTGTTTAACCTCCACCTTCCACTCTGACCTTTGCTAATGTGTCTGTTTCTCGTCTTCCCTGTTCCATGTTTCTTCCGCTACATTAGCAACTACACCGTTGAGAATACACACACACACGCCGCCCCACCATCTCCCAACTGGAGGTGAGTCCAGGTCTCTGGGGATCTTTTTATTTTCCAGCACACACAGCAGATCTGTCCAGTGCCAATTATCTCATTATCTACGCTAACAACTTCACCAACAACTAAGCACTGGTTGACTGACTGGGTGACATGCAGCCAGGCTTGTTTTTTTATCTTTGTTGTGTCCTTAAATACATTTTTATTACACATCAAGTACTTAATGGTTGTAGCTGCAGGCTTAATGCCAAAAATGAAACCAATCTTTACACTTTTTTTTATGCATACACAAAAAGGCACAGATTGTATTGATACAGCATCAGTTTTGTTCTTTGTATCTTTCAGTTTCTTTATTCAGAAAAGCTTCCCAGCATGTCCTCTGTTTTCTGAGCTACACTCTTCCTGCCTCTAAAAAAAAAAAGAAAAGAAACCGCAAACCCAACTGATAATAAATCAAAAACAGTTTTAACATTTGGCCTTTTAAATAATACATGCAATTTTTTTTTACTTTGTCGAGCCTGTAATGGTGACAAGGCTGACACTGATCCTTACATGAGCGCCGCTGTCGCCCCGTAGAAGGTTCGCTACCCCTTTAGTCAGCCGCCGTCCTGGAGCAGCGGCTGGTGTGAATGCGCCGCGCCGATGATGAGATGTGACAGCAGATCCCTGAGCAAGGCTGAAGTGTCCACACACATCTTTGTCCCTGTCATACAAACAAGAGCGCAGTCACACCGCACAACCAGTCAGCTGGGCTTAGATCACTGCTTTTTTCACATGCTTGTGTCTGCGTGTGGGTGTCTGCATGTGACTCACTAAGTGCTTGATGTTTTATGAATTAAATTAACTTGACATGCATATTATGGACACTAATACCACAATAAACCTGGAACAGCTGACATGGTTCCCTTGCCAACAGCCTGTTAATCATTTAGTCGATCAATAGAGCATTAATTGACAACACATTTTGGTAACTGACTAATTGAAACAAAACGATGAACTTTTTTCTGGTTGCAGCTTCACACATCGTAGATTTGCTGCTATCAGATACTTTACTGCTCATTTGATGAACTACAGCTGCACCATCCTCAAGAGGTCAAACGCAGATTGAAGCCTCCAAGACATGAAACAGAAGCAACAATGAACTTTTTATTCTTTTATCGGCGTGTCATGATTTTGATTCTTCATCAAAAATGTATCGCAATGATCTTTCAGTTCTGATCAGCAAAATCAAAAGCAGGATTGGTGATTATCTAGTAGTTGTTTTTCCTCTATAACTAAGCCTACATGGGAGCTCTGGAGAAAAAATAAGTACTTCAGAGATGACACAGCTCGCTTACCTGTGGCCTGCAGCTGCACCCCAGACGCTTATCCTGTCTGCAAGAAGACCGATCCACTGACTGGCACTGGAGGTAAGTCCGACAGCAGCGGAGATGTTCTTGACTGACCCGGCCTTTTAAAAACTGTTCTTGTTGGGTATCAACTTTTTCATTTACTGTGGTTGTATACAACTGAGATTAATTTTTATATTAATTTGATCTGCGTTAATGTAACAGACAACCAAAATAAAGACAATATCTCTTCCAGCAGCTTTTTGATGAACAGCAACAACAGTAACAAGTGACAGTAAACAGTGCGTAAAGCTTGCTGCATTCAAGGTATAGCTTGAATCATTTCTAGCAGTACGTATTACCCTACATAAGTTGAACATTCAGTGACAATGATGGACGAAAAATAGATGGTAAGAAGTGCTATTGACTAAAGTTTTAATTGTGTTTGAAACATAAACTGTAGAAAACATGGATGTAGCATCTGTGATGTCCCAGATAATCTAGGAGGTTTTGAAGTCTGGATTTAGGACCACCACTCGCTGCCATCTTGGCAGTTACTGAAGCCAAAAAAAAATCTAAATTTTTGGCAAAAAGGAAGCGAGCTGTGATGAAGCCGAAGGAGGGTGTAAGTGGCAAACACGACTGTGGAGTATCATAGGCTGAGAGACCTGTCAATCAAGGTATAAATTAATGAAAGAAAAAAGGCTTTATATCTCAAGTGAGAAGTTTAAGTTTCTCTCAGTCTATTCATCGCCATAGATTTTAAATGGAACTACATTACTTGATAAAAGTTTTACAAATATAAAACCTTGTTTGCAGTTTGAGGTTCCCAATCGACAGTTTAACAGACGTCTCTTAGGTAATAGCAGTATAGCATACATTAATTCATGTTATGTGCAGATTAGTTGGATCTAGTGGCCATTAGAGGAGCTGAAGCTTCATCGTACATGAGTCAAAGTACTCAACCACCATTGATGTCACTCGAATTTGAAGTTTGGACTATGATTTGCCATTCATAGTGTCATAAATCAATACAGAAGCAGAAGAAAATATGCATATTGTTCTTTTTCCAGCCCCAAGCAGCAACACAACTGTTGACGGCAACGTCGATTGCTTGGTTGGTCCACATGCTCCCTTTTCTCCACGGGAAAATATTTTGACAGTGGATAGATGGATTGCCATGACATTTTCTTTTTTTTTTTTTGTTCATGGTTCCCAGAGGATGACGCCTCACCCTCAAGTGTAATCATGACACCGACGTTTGTGATTCAGCGTGAAACGTCTCAGCAACTATTGGATGGAATACCATGAAACTTGATCGAGACATTCATGTCCCCCTTCAAGATTAACTGAATAATTCTGGTGATCTGTTCATACAGCGCCACCATCAGTTTGAAATTTAAACTTTAATCAATGCACTGAGTGAATACCTGCAAATTAATGACAGCTGTACCCTGTGTTTGATGCTAATTAGTAAATCTTAGCATGCTAACACAGAGAGTGAACATGGTAAACATTATACCAGCATTAGCATTGTCATTGTGGACATGTTAGCTTGCTGTTTTTAGCATTTAGCATGGTTGTAGACTGTAGAGTAAAAGTCGGTCACTGTAGTTTCTTTTGAACATCTGCATGTTATACAATCTATTTGTAACTGGCTTTAATTTTGTCCTCGGTGGTTAAACCTTGGTTTGAATATATCTTGGTTTGATTTACAGTTTGTAACAACACAGCTGCTTGAACCTCATTGAACTTCACTTAAAAATGTAACCAAGTTTACTGTCGGTGTGAAAAACGGGCCTGAAATCGCTGCCAGTGACAAGTGTTTTGAGACGTGAACACTTGCACAATGATAGTTTGATGGTTCAGATTAGATCCAGTTTCTTAAGTCTCCTCATTGTTTTTTACCTGACATCACATGCCATTCATTATATCAGTCCCTTCTCTCCCCGGCATCAAACAACAGTCCATCTAGATTCATCCCTCTCTTCTCCCAACAAATACTGTTTAAACAACCTGGTAAACATGTCTGTCTTCATTCATTACCCTGCTTCTCATCATGATCAAGCCTCCCGATTTAATGAGGCAAATAGATATTTCTGCGGTGATTGTCTCGCTCTCCCACAAAGTATTAAGACTATTAAATGGACACATCTGTTTTTAATTAGGAGCTAAAGTCACCTCGACGCTGCCTTCCATGTTAATGGACTCTGATTCCATCAAGGCTCCCTCAGCCTGACAAACAATGCTGCGCAGTGTGGTTTGCGGTAAACAAAGGGCCGAGGATCTGATAAGAAAGGAAGGACAGGGGATACTGTAACACTCCTCAGTCCAGACGAAGATAATCTACATCACCTTATATGTCTTCTCATCAGTTGAAATCAGTCGTATTTATCGGGATAGATCGAAGATGAGGATGATATTCGCATACTAAAATATTGTGTTTGTTGCAGTAGCCTAAAAAAATAAGGTAGCAATCCCAAGATTCAGCAGATTTCACACTACAGCAGCAGATGTTCCTGAGCAGTGAAATCTGTTGTGAAACTGTCCAATCAGAGTCCAGTGTTGTTGCACTTTTAAGCCTTTAATTCATTCAATAAATACACGTACAGCTGAATTACATTTTTCTGTGCAAGCCAGATGTGACGAAAAAATATAAAATACATCAACAAATCCTTCTCTTGTGGATAAAGACTCAAAGAAGACAAAGATGTAATTTTTCTGTTTTAGTCACATGAATTATGATTACTTCCAGCTTTAATGAATTGCAGGTTGTAGCTATATAACTTCTCTCAGAGGAGTGATGGTTGAAGAGTTTCACTTTTATTACTATCACAGTAAAAAGTTTCAAGTCCCACTTCGTGCATGTGAAAGCAAAGCTGCACCAAAATCCTCAAAGGCAAAGTTTAAAACTAGAGGAGTCACCTGACGGCCCGGAGAGTTCGACATCCCTCACTCCCCACGAGCCTCGCCGCCTGTCAGCATTTACATACAGCATTTCATAGTAAAGGTTAATTTCTGACTTATTTTGTTGTTGTTTTTTTAAAGAAAGTGCCATATGCTCACAGTGCCACTACAGTGTTTCCTCTCAGAGGGGAGCTGCAGTGCATTGTGGGAGCGGGTTACTGCATTCCCCTGGCATGGAGGCAAAAAGGAAGTGGGCAGGTGTGATACTCCGGGAGGCAGCTCCCAGCAGAATAAGACGTGATTAGATGGAAAACTCATGAGCAGCTTCGGGGGCAAAGAGACTGAGGCGGCGCGTCTCTGAGCTCGACCTGCCATCTAGTGGAAATCATTTTTATGTGCAATTTTAATTTTGATTGAATGAATTTCAAAAATTGTTACATTTTGACAACATAGATCTTTTTCATCATTAGTTTTTCATGTTTATGTGCAAATATGTAAACACAAAAAGTACAAATCAAATAAAAAAATATAAAAAAAATAAAATAAAAGGGGCAAAACAGGTGAGGAGAAGTTGGGCACAGACTGGAGTAAAGACGACTTATCTGCAGCACGCAAAACATCACATTTATCAAATTCCTTTAGATGACAATGGAAGATGAATTAGTTCATTATTTACATCCTTAAACATAAAATGCAATAGAATAAAAGGGCCAGGTTCAAATCTTTTCCATTCCTAATTTTGTACATGAAGAGAAGAGACATGATTTTTTGAGCTGCAACAATTAATTGATTAGCCGTCTACTATTTTAATAATCGATTAATCAGTTGGAGTCATTTCTTTGAGAAAAAAAAGTCACAATTCTGATTGCAGTTTCTTAAATGTGAATATTTTATATACAGTAAACTGAATATATTTGGTTGAAGGACAAAACACGACATTTGAAGACGTCATTGTGGGCGATGATCGACGTTTTTCATTTTTATTGACCAAACAACTAATTGATTAATCGAGAAAATAATCAACAGATAAATCGAAAAATGAAAATTATCATTGCAGCCGCTAATTATTTTGGCTCCCAGGGGAATTAAACGGCCATGAGTCAGGACAAAGTAAACAGACGAGCATATTGCAAATTTAAAATACAATTTTTGTTTTTTTAAAGCTGAAAATTTGTCACAAACAAGGTGTGATTATGTTCCCTCTGACAGGCTGCTTATGTTGCAGACATCTGGCTGCATCTTAAATGTGCTGACGCTGGCTCCTGCCCGCCAGGAAACAGCGAACATTAAACATTAAAACAGGTCACGGCTTCATTTAGAAAAAGGAAATGCTGTGTGGACAGTTGATGCATTCAGCTCTGCATGAACGTCTGAGTCCCCCGTGACGACATTATATTTACACCACTGCTCTTTCACCACCAGGTGGCAGTAGACGATCACTTGAAAGTTCATAAAGTAACATTTACCTCCACAGTGTCGAAGCCTGGAGACTTTTCAGAGCTTTCTTTTTTTTTTTTATAGTTCTAGTTTCAAGCAAATTGATAGATGCAGTTTATCTGATCAACTTTAAACCTCAAAATTATAGTTATTTTTCTGTGAGAATATGTAATCAGCAGTTTTTTTGAAGATATGTGTGAGATTTCTGCATTACAGTGTCTAAAAACAACCTAGAAAAATCCACAGGTTTACTCAAGGCAACATGGTTTTCATTGACGCCTGTCGCTACAACTTCCAGGTGAGAGGAGGAGGACCTGCAACGATTAATTGCCAACAATTTTGATAATCGATTCAGTCATTTTTCAAGAAGAATCTCAAAACCTTTGCTCGTTCCAGCCCCTTAAATCGAAGGATTTGCTGCTTTTCTTTGTCTTTTATGACCGTAAATGAAGAGTTTTTGGTTTTTGGACTGTTGGTTTTGACCAAAGAAGCAATATGGAGACGTCACTTTGCCCTCTGGGTAATTGTGCCGAGCTATTTTCACAATTTATTGACAATTTCAAGACTAAACGATGAATCGATTCATTGTGAAAACATTTAGCAGACTAATCATTCATGATAGTTATTGTTTCTACATTGTTTTTTCCTTAGTAATATTTTCTATAGAAACGCTGTCTGAATAGAAGCTTCAGACAAAGTAATAGAAAGCTGAAGAAAATTCAATTAGGAGCTCAGTCACTTCGGAAAAGACCTTGGCAAGGACAACTGCTAATGTTGGACTATATGAGCTCTCAGGTATGACGTGCACTGACAATTTCCCTGAAGGAGAGACAGCAATATCTATCAAAGTATAAAAAGGGCATTTAGTTGTTGAGATAACAGCTGATGGCCTCTCACTCAGCCACACTGTTTATGTCTGTTGTGCAAACACAATTTGGTGAACTTCCTCTTTTTCTCCCTCTTAACAAATGGTTATTGTACGTACTGTTTCCCTTCTCTCTCCGATTCTCCCCTCTCTGGTTTTTCCCCTCAAACAATGGATCATAACTCAGACAGGAACCAGCTGCTTCAGCAATTACATTAATATCTGTCTCGGAGTTTATTGGCTCGCCGACCACTCTAATCAAGTCAAAGGAAACGAGGCTATCCCTCTTCGTAACGGATAGCTCCCCCTCAATCTGCTTTGATTGAGAATGGATGTCATTCCTCAGCCATTAGTGCTGTAGCGTACAATGTTCCTCTTAACCATTACATCCAGGCAAGGCGAGCGTGAGTTATGGTGTCAGACACACAGGCAGTGCCGAGCAGTCGGCGAGAAATCAGCGGTTCAGAAGCCTGCCAGGGTGCCTCTGAGCAAACCAGGCGAGACGAACGGCCCCTGTGACCGCAGCGTTACATCAGCTGCTGTCACTTTGCGCACTTTGGCGACTGCATTGTGCGAGAAGAAGGCACCATTATGTGGGAGAGAGAGGCAGAGTATAGTCAGAGTTTGTTTGGGGAGCTGGCGAGGGGAAGCAAAATCCTGACAGTGCAGTTATGGCACGAGTCCAAACCGAGCCACAATGTTCAATGGCAAGAACAAGTCGTTATTGTGTCACACTCTGAGAAATACTGTGGGCTGCAGTGTGACATTGTCCCTAACAACAGGTCATTCAACACCACTTCCTTCACGAAAACCTCGGCCAGCTTAACTTTATCACTTCTTTTAGCAGAAGCACAGAGCAGATTCATGATGACGGCTCCAACGCGACAAAATAAACTCAGGACTGGAACGTGCCGGATTTATTCTGGACAAAAGGTGCCATCGGTTTATCCATTAGAGGAAACAGTTTAACATTTAGGAAAATATGCTCGTTCACTTTCTCTCCAGAAGTGAGATGAGAAGGTCAATAACACTCTTAAATACGAAGCTGAAGCTGCGAGGTGATTTGCTTACATTTAGCTCTTTACACCCACCAGCACCTTTTAAAGCTCATTAAATAACACTTCCTGTGTCTTTTGTTTAATCTTGACACAAACAGAAATGAAAAGAACAACATTTTGTAGCTTTATTGGGAGTTATGTGCTGTAAATATGTCTCGGAGATTTAAAAGAGTATTACAACCCTTCTTTGAAGTCAGTCTCAAATATAAAAATCAGCTTGTTTTATATCTTTTGTTATTTAAATATCTTTTGACAGAACAGGTCTGTGAAGAGTCCGGGCAGTTGTATTGGGCTTTTTTCATTATTTTTATAGATTGATATGTTTTATTGAAAATGAGGCCAGCAACAAATAATGATTTTCACGATTCTTAATAAATTGATTGATCATTTAGTGTTAAAAAAGGAAATGTGAAAACAGTTCACACAGCGCAAAACCCAATGATATTTAATATTCTTTCACAGAAGACAAAGAAAATTGCCATTTTTTTCTTTAAAAAATGAATTAATCGTTAATTTATTATGAAATGAGTGGACTTTTCCAAAAGAAAAAAGAGCTCAACAGTGAAAATCCCATTTATTTTGTGAATCAGTTCAATCAATTTTTACCCATAATGCTATAACCATCCAAGATAGACTAACCACAAGCTATGAGATTATAAAATGATGGTATATGCTCCTGTAGTGTGAATTATATCAACCAAAACATGTTTTTAGGATTTAGGGAAGAACTACACTTCCCTAAATCCTAAACTGTCACAGCAACGTCTGTGATGGTTGGAGCTCGCTGTCAAAGTCATGTTGGCTACAGAGTTACCACGACCACGACCGGATTGTTTACATTACTTTCACCACAGCTGACCATAATTTCCCTTTCTGACATGCTGCGTTCTTTTTTAAAGATGAGGAAGTGACTAAAGGGGTGAAAGTCACTACTACTACTTTGCTTTGTGTAAAATGTTTAATGTTTAGGATTCATCTCGTAGCTGGTTGGCTTGGTTCCAGGCTTAAATCTCTTTATGTAACAGTTTTCTGAACATCAACAGAGTAAATGAAGGGGAAATTCACAAAGTGGGCGCTCACCGTTGACCTCGATATACATTAGAAACATACTCTTTGTTTAACACTGTTCAAAACGCCTCCTTAGTATCTAAAAAGACAGAAACTAGTATTTAAACTGTAAAGATCAAAAATAATTTAAATCCATAAAACCATTAAGAAGTGGAGGATAAATTTGAGCTATATGCTGGTTTGGTGTTTACGCCGTGAAAAATTGGTTGGTCAGTCTGAGGCTGTCTCTGACAACGTAAAAAAAAAAAACCCACTTTGCTTGAGGACATAAAACACTTCATGGTTTAACAAGGCGACTTGTAAAACAGAGTGCCCTGATGGCTATTGGTGATATAAATTTTCCTTCCATTAAGTATCTCTTGAGGTGACCGTGCCAAACAGTATCTCATCCCAGCTGAGGGAAACGGTGTTATTGGCCGCAGTATTATCCACGGCAGCTGCCCAATTTCTAGGACATTCCCCGTCGTCCCTGAAAGAAAAGAGCACTGTGTCTGCATTTAGTGAAGCTCCTCTGAACACTGCTTGTATATGCCTCCTCTGTCTCTCTTTTAACGGCGCAGTGGGGCTCATGACTCGGTCATGATCATGGCAGCGTTCAATCTGAGGCAGAGGCACTAAGTGCTGCTGAAGAGCAACCACTTGCTTCCCACAAAGGGGAAAGAAGGCGCCCTGGGACAGGCAGTTTAGTGACTAGCAGAGCATGAAATATTCACAAAGAACGATATGAAGGGTGGAAAAAGGTAACTCTGCCACAGAGTGAGTGTTGTTGACGTACGCCGGGCCTCGACTGCTGGAGGCGAAGGGATTCCTGAGCAGAGAAAGGCAAAGAAACAAGCACAGATGTAGTAGAGTAATGCAGTGATTCTGAGATTGGTGTGATGCCCCGTGGAAGCCTCATTCAGGGGATTTTTGCCCTTTTTGTGATGGAGTTTAAAAAAAAAAAAAAAAAGCAATAGCGATGCATCTTGGTGCATTAAGTTCTTTGGATTTCTGCACATGATTTGTTATTTCAGCAACATTTAAATGCACAATATGTCATTTCTAGAGGTCTCTATAAAAAAAACAAACAGACTATATATGAATACTGAACACTGTAAGTTTAGACTCTGGAGTTCTGGAGGAGTGAGTTTGGTGCAGAGTCGGACCTTCTGGAGGAATAAAAACCCTGAATCACATCAGATTCCTCTCTGGTCTGGAGCTGTGAACTGACGGGAGGAGAGTTCAGAGATTACTTTTTAACTTTTGGGATTAACACGCAGATTTATCTTCACTCCTGTTTATCAGTCTGACCGCAGCAGCAATCCACGGAGGTGACCACCACTGTCGGGTGTTTGTCTGCTGTAATGTTGACTGCTGCTGGAGCTGAAGGAGAAATGTACTTGACGTTATAGCGACAGGTGACCAAATGCAAAGCACCGTTACCTTGAGTAAAATTATGACGATATGTAATGAGAGGATCTTGTTGCACTGAGGTTTGATAAAGGAGAACTTTCATCTTAGCTTAGTAATTACAAGAAAATGAAATGTGTCACTGGACAAAGACAATCCTGCCGACCTTTGGATTGTAACTGTAAATCCTTTTTCAACAATTCAGTATGAAGTAGTGTCAAATATTTGTATTCACTGCCTTTGGGCTCAAAATCGATTAGTTGGTCGACAGAAACTGACTTTTTGATAATCGCTTAATCATTTCTGTCATTTATCAAGCAAAAATGCTAAACGTCCTCTGATTTCAGCTTCTCAGATTAGTGGATTTGATGCCATGTTATACTCTGGTAAGTTATAATGAGAAATTTTCACTATTTATAGAGAAACCAATCAGTGAATCTAGAAAATAATCTGCTGTAGATGATGTTTTTTTTAAAACATTATATAATTTTTCAGTTTTATTCTGTTAAACAAAGAAAATGAATACTGCCTGAAGCTTTTACTGTGGGGAAATGTAGCCTACGCTGTAGTTTTCCATTATTTTAAGCGTCTCACAGGTCACTGACAGCACCGTGCACCTTCACATGGACACGCTGCCCGGCTTAAATGTCATTACACTCCCGGCTGATGAGGCCAGATGCGTGCCACGTATCTGAGATGAGAGCTGTGCGTCCAGTGGAAGGGACGATGGATGGATCGATAACCTGAGGGAACGAGTGAAGAAGAGGAGAAGGAGAAATGGGCTGTTACAGAGAGGGAGGGATGGAGCTTGACTGCGATGCATTCACTGACCTTTACTCCATTTGGGACCTCATCTGTTAAAGGTATCTGGAGGCTGTCTTGACATGTCAACCTCTTTGTGCTGCAGAGAAATCCACCGACACCAGCGGCAGGGACGTGCACTGCTCTGCACAGGATACAGTGAGAAAACATCTTTACTGAGAGCATGTGCTGCACGGCCCTTTGTTTTACACATTGTCCAAACATTTCACGCACAGCCCATTTGAGTTCCACCGCTCTGCTGTAAACACCCAGACCGTGATTTAAGTTCAGACACAGCGCTCAGGACCAGATCCATCCATCCGTCCATCCATTCATCGTCTCTGCTGTTGCTTAACTTCTGGGAACATTCGAGTCCTCGCAGCGGCGAGGTCGCCTCGTCTGCTTTCTGTGACAGCTGCTGATTCTTTCCAGACGATGTTTACTGCCGAAGCTCTCCACAATGACTCTCCTATTGTTTGCAAGTCAGACTCCTCTGTGATTTTAGATCTCAGACCTTTAAATGTTGACGATGCTGTCTGCTGTCTTGCAGACTTAAGGACTCATTTAAGCGTTTGTTTTGATCTTGGAACGGCCACTATTATTACACTGTCACATTTCAGGTGATGTTGAACAAAGTAAACTTCTCATTTAAAGTTTTGTTAAACTAAACCTGCCATTTTCCTGAGAAGAAGTGCTCGTATAAATGGAGTCTGAAGCTAGAAGAAATGATCTGTTGACTTTGTGGTGGTCTGATTTGTTTTAAAACACAGACAGTACGGAACAATGTTTTAATGATTCCCAACGACAGCGATATATGACTTGAATGGCGTTAACAGGAACCCTCGATTCAGACTCTCCTATGGCTAATAAAATCTGTTTTAGTGGATCAACATTCTGTGACACGATACCGGTCGTCAAAAAGCCCGTTAAAGAGTGCATTAGAGGGACATTGTGGTCCGTTTACATGTTATTTGCACGCATTTAGCAGATTACAGAGCTGTCTGTTGAGGCAATAGAGCAGCAGGAACAGTCTTGTGTGTGTGTTTGCTCGGCTTATCTGTCGGTGATAGGACAGGCAGGCTTTTAACTCTCGATAAGAGGAGAGATCATCATAAAAATCTACACTGGCTTCCACTTGTTTTGAAAAAAAAAGATGTAATATAAAGACCTTTATGATTACTTTTAAACAATAAAACAAAGGGTCGGTCGCAGCTTCTATTGTGTTTTTATTTGTATTTAAGAACAACTTGGTAATGTTACTGTAGATCCACAAACAAAACTCTTGACTGTTTCCAGGCCTGGACTAAAGTCAAATGTTGATCGAGCGTTTGCAGTCGGGGGCCCGAAACATAATTTACTCTTTGTGGCTCTCTATACAAATAAAGTTTATGTGTGCTCGGCAGTAACTACACAGCTGGTGTGTTCGTAAAATGGCTCCTACTTTTGCCCGTTACCTCTGTGTGTATGTGTATATATATATGTGTGTGTGTGTGTGTGTGCGTGCTGAAGGCAGATCCATCTAAAGCTTTATTTCCCCAGGCTCTCTCTGCTCCACTCAACACACGGGGAGCTAATCGATACTGATGCATGCACTCCTCCAGCTTGGGAAATGCAGCTGGGAGAGTCAAGACGAGGTGTATCTGTCCTTGGAAATAAATAATAACAACCTCATGTGTCCAAGCGGCAAACGTGATGGATACATCTATACGGTATATCTGCATTAAACATGCCACTTACCTTGGGCAATGTTTAGCGTTTTAGGGACTCTGCTGTGATGTTTTAATAGAGAGGCGTTTGGACTAAGAGCAGCAGGAGACCGAGCTTTCACTTCTGGATTACAAACCAATATTCAGGCCTGTAAGAGTCCAAGAGCCACAGGGAAGGAAAGAAAAATGCATAAAATATTCCTTTGACCCGAGAGTGATATTTTACTCAAGAGCTATTTTCTTATTCTTACAGTAAGAGCAAGTGGAAAGTGTCTCATGTCATATCGTTTATGATAATATCAGCATGATATTTATATATGATTTTTCAAAAAGTAACGTCATGGCAGCCGTTATTTTTCGACTTTAATGCTGAAACAAGTACAACCTATGACAAAAATACATTCATCAATGTTGAGGAAGGACGTGCAGGTTTTGGATCAAAAATAGCAGACTTTAAGATAATTAACAATTGACTCAGTGGCTCAGTTGCATTGTGGGTAATGTTTTTTTTGGTTTGTTTTTGAAAACTGAGTGAAAGAAAAAAAATATCCAGAATTTTTTTTTTTTTATGTCTCAGGATAATTTTTTTGTTCCTGTCGAGCACCTCAGCCTCTTGTAGTCAAATTGAGTATATATATATAAAAAAATGTATGTATTTATTTATTTTTGAATGTCACTTGGTTCCAGACATGAAAAAAAAAACAGAAAATCTTGTTCCCCACTCAGTTTCATACATGAAAAAACAAAAAAAATATTCTGGAGAAATATATATATTATTTTAATCTTTTTTTCACTTTTTTTTCTCTTTCAGGAGAATTTTTTTTTTTGTCATATGATTTCAAAGATGGAAAAAAATGTAATAGCCCCCCCAAAAAAATATTTCTCACTTCTGCCTATGAATTTCCCCATACAAGAAGAGTGTAGCAACAGAAGGGGAAATCCACCAGATGTATTTAACCACCTCAAGCAGAAAAGCACCTGGTTGAGTACAAAAACATTTTCCAGTATTTTGTCGCATCGTTATCGTAGAAATACTGGAATATGGTGACGTTATTGTCGGGCCATATCACCCTAGAAAGGAAACAAAGTGATTCAGTGAGGCGCTGGAATGTGATTACTATTACATAGCTGCTTACAATGGGGAAAGAAAGGGAGTGCGTGAAGGTCAGTGCAACATTGTGGAGCCTGAGGGGAGGACAGTTCAAAAGTTGAAGCCGGGCGGAGCATCGACCTGGTTGCTACAGGCAGGAGGGAGCTGATCAGTGGACAGTAAGAGAGCAGATGAGGGATTTCACTGATAACTACTGTTTAGAAATGAGCTTGTGGAGCTGAGGAGAAAGCTGCCGGTGTGCCCCCGACCAAATGTTTCACTAAAGTGATGAAAAACAACATTACTTACTCATGCTGTTCAATTACACAACACATCAGACACACAGATCTATCCAACATTGTTTATTCAGAGGGGTTTTTTTTGTCTTTTTTTCTTTTTTTCTGGACTTGACAGAGAAAGATGAGACTTGAGTACAGTTGAAATGCTTCTTTTTCATCCTCTCAACAACAATCAGAACAGCACTGAAATTCAGACTCCGAGAGACACAACTTTTTCTGTTTGTCTTGTCGATGGTCGTGTGATCTTGCAGGAGGCGTGGACAGAATTAAAAACCAGAGAGCACAACATTGTGAGCGGTGAAGTGGAGATAAAAGAGCTGCAGACAAACATCTGAAAAATGCCTGGGCTTCATTCAACAGTCCAAATACCTTTTGTCAGGAGAGTAAGAATTACTGCGTGTTTGGAAATACCAAAGTCGTTTCAAATGACTGATTTCTTGCTGGTGATGAATATTTTTGACTCAATTAATGTCGAGCACATGCCCCCCAAATATCCATGGAAATACTTTAAGGCGAGACTTGGCCACAGTTGTGCCAACTTTATTTTTTAAGGCTAATGTGTACAGACTTGAAGCAGCTTTGTACTGTGTATGGTTTTCTTTTGGATTTCACTGCTATAGTATATGGTTGATGGATCTTTAAGCGTTTTATAACAACATTTTATTGATACCTAAAGTACTAGTCACCGTTAGTTCAGGCAGCTACAGTGCACAGCTGTCTACAATAGCGTTAACACAATGCTAACTTGATTAGTTAGCAATTAATCAATACTACGTAGAGCATAAATACAGGCCTGTAGATACATTTACAGAAATAATTGCTTTTTTAAATCCCATTTGCGGTTTCAATCGGAAAAATGTCAATTCGATATATTCCTCAAATTGTCCGTGTGCACTCAGTTGCCAGTTTATTAGGTGACAACTAAATAGAAATACTAGTCTTATACAATAACCCTGAAATAAACCCGATTATCATGAAGGTTATAATGTTCAGTGTTTGTCAAAACTGTTCACTGACTCTAAATTCAAGCCGTCTCTTTTTGATATAAATCAGAATAATTCAATAAAACTCAACTACAGCCTCCAGTGACCATAAAATTCAATTTACGTCTCCTTGAAGCAGTTTTGGCCAATTTCTTCAATCACTAGTTGGCTGCCTAAAAAATCAATTATGGGGACGTAATTGATAAAATATGAAATATGTTGAAAGTTTTTCCATCAGAAATCTGTTTGTAGGATAAGTTCGGAGTTAAAAGAACAGATAAACAACAAGTTACTTGAATAATAAACAAAATAGCACAAAAAAGCACAACAAATTCCAGCCCCTTACTGAGACCACTAAATGGCTAACATGTAACAATAGCAGCTTTTATCGAAGGTCTTTTTTAAAATTACAAACTACTAGCATGTTTAATACAATTTCTCATCTCAGTATTTTGGATTTTATTTCGATTTGATAAGCAAGTATTTGTAATTTGTAACAAGATACTTTTGATGCATTTGTGCCCGTCTCCGATGGTCTGTTAAATCCTTAATGGTGATTAATAATTATAGTCATTAACATCCCTAATTATAACCTCCATCAAAGTTGGATTTATTGTAGGGTTGTTGTATTAAGACTGTTTTGAAGCTACAGGTGAACCTAATACAGTGGAAACTGAGTGCACCTCATGCATCTGTTGTCCACCAGAGAGTAAGTAAAACTTGTTGTAGTTGGAACTTTTTTTTATGAAAGCTTTGAAATTAAAGACACAAATATGGACTGTTACATGAATAGCACGCAAGCAAGAGTACTACTGAAGCAGCATGTGGGGAAAAGTATCTGTCAAGTAGGTTTTAGCAGTAATATGGCACAGAGTCGTTAGGGATGAAACTACTTCAACAGGAATGGTCATGAAGCTATTATTACTGTGACATTAATATCCTTCTCAACCATCTCACCAGACCTGAGTTAAATTCTTACAGAGGGTTATCGAAGTGTTGAGACTTGCTCGATTTGCCTGGCAGACAGAAACCACTTGAGCTGTCAGTGGTTCCCCAGACAAAACCTCAACAACACTGCAGGAGGATGATCTGCAGTTTGTATTGAACAGTGACTGGCTGCACGGTGAAACATAGCAAAGCTGATTAGTGGACAGTGAAACACATCTTTAAATGAGTAACTGCTGAAAGGAACAGTTCACCCCAAAATCAAAAACATATATTTATCCTCCTACCTGTATTGTTATTTAGTGATGTAGGTTGTTTTGGTGTGAGTGGGTGAGTTTTGGAGACGTCTGCCTTCTCTTGAATATAATGAAAGTAGATGACCCTTGGCTTGTGGTGCTCAAAGTGCCAAAAGCAAGCAGTGTCTTGTTCCAGAAATCAATCATCCGATTATGACCGTCGAGTCATTTCGTGAGGGTTTTGCAATCGCTTTTTCCACAACGCAGCTCATGACGTCGTAGTCACAGTCATCTTCCTGCGAACTTTCAAGAAAATACAGGAAAACTGCTTACAACAAGGTTTGTGGACTATCTTGAGAGCTGATGTTGAGTTTTTCAAACGTATTGCTTTTGCCATCTAGTCCCATTATATTAAAGAGAAGGCAGAACTCTCCAAAGCACTACAGGAGGAGAAATATGTATTTCTGTTTTTGGTTTGAATTGTTCCTTTAAGCTGAACGATTAAAATGAAACCATAGTCTTTGTTTTTGTACATGACCTCCCATTCACAGTCTGCGATCCAGACACATCACGCTGGTTTCCTGTGAGACGTATTCAATCATTCCTCGAAAGAGAAAACAACTGAACCGAATGATTACAAGTAAACAAGGGAATTGGTTTTTAAACCAGCCAGAGCTGATTTCTCATTGGGCTGTTTTAAATAACAGTGGAATTGGTTGGCAGCACACCTGGAACAAAAGGAAAAACAACAGAAATGTGCGATGCAGACTTGTAAAAGTAACTGTGAGATTAGTTTGTACATTGTTGAAACACTCGGAGCATGAAGCTGATTTGGCTCAAACTGGGAGGAACATGCCACAAAATCAAAGAGCCTCAACGTTTTCCCAAATGAAACACTGAAAAATGAAAAATGTGTCAACATCCAAACAGTTTTTTTTTTGAGTGCGTGTTATCAGCACTCAGTCGTGGTTCCTTCTCATGCAGTTGCTGGTTGTGATTTTTGAGACTTTGCTGTTGTTTGCACCCAAAACAGTGTGAATACATTCTATTAGGAGTCCTTCTGTCTCAACGTGTCGGAGCTCTCCAGCGGGAAAACTCCAGGTCACTCTTTCTAGTGACAACCCTCGTTATCAGATAACAACAGACAAATAAAACTTTTAGTTTTTCCACAGACATGTTCATATATCTTTTATAAAATAAATCTTATATTTCCAAGTATACAATAATAAAATGATGCACTCTGCAGAAAAAAAGGTAACAGTAAACTCCATATATACACATAGTATATTATACTATTTTGGCAGACAAGAACACGGACAAGTTCAGTATTGTAAACAGCTCTTTACTCTCATTCGAGACGCTCTCGTCCACTCTTCTTTACTTCGTTCGTTCCCGCCTTGCTTCCTCCGTCCTGTTACATTCAAAACTCCCAAAAAAATTTGTGCTTTAGGTAATCTCTTACAACAATCCAAGGGCTCCTCTCTTCTTTGTTTGTCTCCTCGGGTAACACGCTGCCAGTCTGCTGAGTAGAAGTGCACTGTCTCTGAACAGTAGGTCAATGTCTTAAACGGTCACGTGGCTGGTAGTTCACTCGGCTCTTCAACTCACCCTGGAAATGAGGGACTGGGTCAGAGGAATGAAGGGAAGGCAACAGACTGATGCGTTAAGACTGTGAGTTCATGAGTTGTATGCTGGGGAAAGTTGAGATCTGTCTGGTACTCAGTGTTTCTACATGTGATCCCTTTGAGCATTTTCCCGAAAGTCGTGTTTTTGCTGGATGTTATATGATGTGTGCACATAATGGGCTAGGCAGCATCATATGTGCTGCAAATATTTTAAAAAAGCTTCAGTGCAGCTCCGCAACGTTTTAAGACTTAGAAATAATAACAGCAGTTTTTAAAACTTCTCTAAACCTCGTCTGATCTGATCTCGGGTAGGATTTGTGTCCTGAAATACGTGGTGGCTTTTTATTGATGATCTGGAGGCAGAAGTCTGACAGGTTACAGCTGTGCTTGTGAAACAGGAATGTACATGAAGGAATGTGTGCGTGTGAAGCAGTGATGCCAGGGTAAAGACACAGAGCTTTGGGTTTTGAGCTCAGGAGGCAGGAACAGAGTCGAGGTCTGACTGTTGGTGTCTAGATGTCCTCATCAGTGAGCTCGTCCTCCGCTGTGGCCTTCTCGGGAATGGCCTCGAGGCTGCGTCTGCTCTTGGACTCGGAGCCGGAGGACCCGCCCGCTGGCCCGCCTTTACTCAGGTTACAGGTGAGCGCGGCGTAGTGGATCTGCTTGAGGTTCTCCTGGACTTCACTCCTGGCGTGCTTCAGCAGGTCGGCCTGACCCTGAGTGCGTGATGACAGATCAAAGCGTTAGAGCTGCTACAGCGTTGTACTACATGAAGGCAAGATGTGAAGAAACCTGGTTAAAGCCCTCTGACATGAACCTGGATATGTAAAATATGATGGCAGTTTTACATCTGTCTCATGTCTGCATCATCACCTGAATAACTTTAACCTTAAATCTTACCCGGTAAGATTTCCAACACGACGCTATTCTGAATTATAGGATGTCATCACAATAATGTAAAGGCCACAGCAGCATAAGGTTAAATACACAGAGAAATTAAATGCACATATTATAGCTGTAATAAATGATCATTTGATTGTAGTCTTTTATGCACAAAAAAGTAAATCAATAAACCACAAAAACCCTGAAATGAGCTGATTCTAAGTTGATTCTCATGTCAGATCAGTCCATTAAAATGATGTTTCCCCTCAGGGTGCAGAGCAAAAGTGGCAAAGAGAGAAAAAAGTACTGAGTTTGAAAGTCTTATCATTCTGTGCACTGTCGAACACTAGAGAGGAAAAACATTCGATAATTTATCACGGGTTTATTAAAATAGCATCCCTCTCACTGACAATGGTCATTAAAGAAGACTCGAGGCAAAATAAGTTTAATAACCATCACTAATATCAGTTCTGCTCCGTCTCTCGCACCAGCTGCCAAGTACCAGTCAGACATTGTTGCTATTTCTGTAAAGGTCACGTCATGTCTAACATAAAGCAGTAAGGAACATTTACACATCGGACACACATATATAAATGACCAGAGGTCGTCATGTTCACAGACGAAGCCAGCCATGTTGTGAAAAGGGCTTTGGAAAGTGTCTGGAGTCCGAGGCTTTGTTGGATAGAAGCCATCTTTAAATCTGAAAGACCTTCAGCCGATCAGTTGATGCTCTTTTAATGACCATCAAGAATCTCCAGTCTGTGTAAGTAGGACATCTGCCAACAATAAGATCCATGGAAGTGAAGCTCCAGAATTAAACACGGACAGACAGCACACACACATTTGCTTGACTCAGAAATTGCCAGGGGACAAAATATAAATTATGGCTGAGCTGCTCGTGATGTAATCTTAATTAACGTGCAAATACATATAAATATGCAGAAGGTCACTCATCAATTATTACCCCTTCGTTGGCAGTGGAGGTTTAAATACAAGGTAAAAACATGAAGTGCAGAGCGGCGTAGACTGACTGACTGACTCTCCAACCTCTGGTGTAAACCCTCCATAAAAGATCAAAAGTTCAGCTGGGCGTTTCTAATTTTCTAAGTCAGATCTAAATAATTTCCTCTCTTGTGTTCACAACTTGAGAACTGGTGGGAAAAAAGTTTTGCCAAAAAGTTACTTTACTATTTTTTTCCATCTTTTTTCCCCCCACGAGAATTTTCTTTTTCTCTGTCTGAAACAGAGTGAAAAAAAAAATCAGTAGATAAAAAAAAGTGGGGTTTTTTTGTTGTTTTTTTTGCTTGTGTGAAACTGAGTGAAACAAAGTTTTGGCAGTTTTTGGTGAGGCTCATTTTCCTGTTTGTTTTTGGTAACACTCTTTGTGACCACACGAGGCTGAAGTGCACTTCCACCAAATGTTCCAAGTGGGACTAAAAACATTCATGTTTTCTACCAGGGGAGTTTTGATTTCTCCGTGCACAATAACGAGAACTAATCTTACATCTCCTGGCCAAAGTTTTATTTCCCCCACTCAGTTTCACTCAGGTTCCCTCAGGTTCCCTCAGCTTCTGTTCACTTTTATGAGCTTCAAATAATTCAGCCTTTTCCATTGGAGTTGAATTGTGAAAAAATGACATGTTGTATGAACTTTTAAGGCCTCTGTACCCACTCAGTTGTCTGTTTTGTAATAAAACAAAGGTTGAATGAAGACCTGTGAAGAGGATATTATATGTGTCATTCCTGTTGTTATTATTAGCCTGAAGAGTTACAGGTTAATGTGACAGAACATTCAATGCAACTTCTGGACAACATAAGCAGCATGTGCACAAAAGTACTCGAATTAGTTACTTTTCTCAGCAGGTAATGCTGTAATGTAACAAGTTACTTTTTTAAGTTACTTTTTTAAGTTACTTTCAAAAGTTACTTTCAAAAGTTACTTTTTAAATTATTTTTCAAGTTATTTTTTAAAATACTTCTTAAGTTACTTTTAAAAGTTACTTTTTAAGTTACTTTCAAAAGGTACTTTTTTAAGTTACTTTCAAAAGTTACTTTCAAAAGTTACTTTCAAAAGTTACTTTTTTAAGTTACTTTCAAAAGTTACTTTTTAAGTTACTTTTTAAGTTACTTTCAAAAGTTACTTTCAAAAGTAATCAGTTACTTTTTAAGTTACTTCCCCCCGTTTAGTTTCATATATGAAAAAAAAAATCCAGAAGAAAAAATAAAAGTTGAAATGTGAAAAAATGACATGTTGTATGAACTTTTAAGGTCTCTGTACCCACTCAGTTGTATGTTTTGTAATAAAACAATGGTTGAATGTTGACTGCTCAGTCGTCCACCTGGATCCACATGCTTCACTTATATGTTGTTCTTCTGTTTCTGTCCTGCATCTACTGCATGTCTGTCTGTCCTGGCAGAGGGATCCCAGAGGACGTCGTTCACTGTACAGATTGTAAAGCCACTGGAGAAATGTGATGTGATTTGGGCTGTGTAAATAAAACTGACTTTACTTTGTCTCAGCTAAGTTTGCCGTCTGATCGTTAGCAGCCAAAAGGCAGCGCTGCTGCTACCTGTCAGGTTCCCTCAGCTTCTGTTTACTTTTATTAGCTTTTTCATTGGAGTTGAATTGTGTTACTTTTTAAGTTACTTTCAAAAGTTACTTTCAAAAGTTACTTTTTTAGGTTACTTTCAAAAGTAACTTTCAAAAGTAATCAGTTACTTTTTAAGTTACTTAAGTTATTTTTTAAGTTACTTTTCCCCCTGTTTAGTTTCATATATGAAAAAAAACAATCCTGAAGAAAAAATAAAAGTTGAATTGTGAAAAAATGACATGTTGTATGAACTTTTAAGGCCTCTGTACCCACTCAGTTGTCTGTTTTGTAATAAAACAAAGGTTGAATGAAGACCTGTGAAGAGGATATTATATGTGTCATTCCTGTTGTTATTATTAGCCTGAAGAGTTACAGGTTAATGTGACAGAACATTCAATGCAACTTCTGGACATCATAAGCAGCATGTGCGCAAAAGTACTCAAATTAGTTACTTTTCTCAGCAGTTAATGCTGTAATGTAACAAGTTACTTTTTTAAGTTACTTTTTTAAGTTACTTTCAAAAGTTACTTTCAAAAGTTACTTTTTTAAGTTACTTTCAAAAGTTACTTTTTAAGTTACTTTTTAAGTTACTTTCAAGTTACTTTTTAAAGTTACTTTCAAAAGTAATCAGTTACTTTTTAAGTTACTTCCCCCCGTTTAGTTTCATATATGAAAAAAAAAATCCAGAAGAAAAAATAAAAGTTGAAATGTGAAAAAATGACATGTTGTATGAACGTTTAAGGCCTCTGTACCCACTCAATTGTATGTTTTGTAATAAAACAATGGTTGAATGTTGACTGCTCAGTCGTCCACCTGGATCCACATGCTTCACTTATATGTTATTGTTCTGTTTCAGTCCTGCATCTACTGCATGTCTGTCTGTCCTGGCAGAGGGATCCCAGAGGACGTCGTTCACTGTACAGATTGTAAAGCCACTGGAGAAATGTGATGTGATTTGGGCTGTGTAAATAAAACCGACTTTACTTTGTCTCAGCTAAGTTTGCCGTCTGATCGTTAGCAGCCAAAAGGCAGCGCTGCTGCTACCTGTCAGGTTCCCTCAGCTTCTGTTTACTTTTATTAGCTTTTTCATTGGAGTTGAATTGTGTTACTTTTTAAGTTACTTTCAAAAGTTACTTTTTAAAGTTACTTTCAAAAGTTACTTTTTTAAGTTACTTTCAAAAGTAACTTTCAAAAGTAATCAGTTACTTTTTAAGTTACTTAAGTTACTTTTTAAGTTACTTTTCCACCTGTTTAGTTTCATATATGAAAAAAAACAATCCTGAAGAAAAAATAAAAGTTGAATTGTGAAAAAATGACATGTTGTATGAACTTTTAAGGCCTCTGTACCCACTCAGTTGTCTGTTTTGTAATAAAACAAAGGTTGATTGAAGACCTGTGAAGAGGATATTATATGTGTCATTCCTGTTGTTATTATTAGCCTGAAGAGTTACAGATCAATGTGACAGAACATTCAATGCAACTTCTGGACAACATAAGCAGCATGTGCACAAAAGTACTCAAATTAGTTAATTAATTTTCTCAGCAGGTAATGCTGTAATGTAACAAGTTACTCTTTAGTTACTTTCAAAAGTAACTAGTTACTCTTTAGTTACTTTCAAAAGTAACTAGTTACTTGTTAGTTACTTTCAAAAGTAACTAGTTACTTTTTTAGTTACTTTCAAAAGTAACCAGTTATTTTGTTAATTCATTGTTTTAGTCAACAGTAGTAGTAGTGTTTGGTAGGAGTGGGCAGTCTGATTATGTTAGATTGTGATCCTTGTGAAGGCGCTCAAAATCAAGGTTGAGTAGCGTTACTTTCGAAAGTAACTTAAAAAGTAACTTGTTACTCTTGGTTACTTTCAAAAGTAACTAATTACTTTTTAGTTACTTTCAAAAGTAAAGCTACTCAATTAAGCTACTCGATTTTTTTTTTTAAGTATCTCCTGGCAAAGGTTTTTTTTTCCCCACTCAGTTTCACTCAGTCACTACAGCTTTAGAAAAAAATCTTTCTACTGATTTTTCCCCCCACCCCTTTGGTTTCATATATGAAAAAAATAAATAAATCCTGAAGTAAAAATAATTTCACTCAGTTTCAGTTCTAAATAGTTTCCTCTCTTGGGTTTATGACCTGAGAACTGGTGGGAAAAAAAGTTTTGGCAGGGTGATGTCAAAAAGTCCCTTAATTCTTTGTTCCGTCTGTGAAAACATGTAGACTGAAAAAGTTTGTTTGTTTTTAGCCCCCAGGAGAATTGTATTTTTCTCCATGTGTGAAACAGAGTGGGAAAAACAAATTCAAGAGATGAAGAAATTTTTTATCAGTTCTTTTTTTTTGCTTGTGTGAAACTGAGTGAAACAAAGTTTTGGCGGTTTTTGGTGAGGCTCATTTTCCTGTTTGTTTTTGGTAACACCCTTGTGACCACACGAGGCTGAAGTGCACTTCCACCAAATGTTCTAAGTGGGACTAAAAACAGTCATGTTTTCTTCCAGGGGACTTCTGATTTCTAAGTCCACAATAACGAGAACTAATTTTACACCTCCTGGCCAAAGTTTTTTTTCACCCACTCAGTTTCACTCAGTCACTACAGTTTAAAAAAATCTTTCTACGGATTTTTTTTCCCCGTTTGGTTTCATATAAGAAAAAAAAAATCCAGAAGAAAAAATAAATTCACTCAGTTGCACATGAAAAAGAGATGAGACAAGAAAACAAAAACATTTATTTATCCTGAAAATTATTTTTTTTCCACTCGTTTCACACATGAAAAGTTTTCTCCTGGAAAAAGAAAATCACCTGGTTTCACACATTTCTCTGGAAAAATCTGTTTTCACAGATGGGATAAAACATTAATTTAAAAAGATTATCCTGCCAAAACCTTTTTTCCCACCAACTCTCAAGTCATAAACACAGGAGAGAAAATAATTTAGATCTGACTTAGACAATGGATCACCAGAAAAATAAATTCTTCACCTGCCTCTCATGGCTTCAGTCCATTTATGTGAAATATTGTTACTGATATTGCTGACATTTTGTCTACAGGCACCCGCTTAAACTAGATCGTCATAGCTGTGGCCCCCCTGGATCATTGCTCACTTCTGTTTTACGATCTCTTTATATCTGAACACATTCTGATTTTTATTTTTTATTTCTTTGCTTTCTCTTCCAGGTCACCACGGTGGAGAGGACGTTGTGTGGCCCGGGCACCACTTGGCGATGCCTCTGACTGCTCAGTCGTCCACCTGGATCCACATGCTTCACTTATATGTTGTTGTTCTGTTTCAGTCCTGCATCTACTGCATGTCTGTCTGTCCTGGCAGAGGGATCCCAGAGGACGTCGTTCACTGTACAGATTGTAAAGCCACTGGAGAAATGTGATGTGATTTGGGCTGTGTAAATAAAACTGACTTTACTTTGTCTCAGCTAAGTTTGCCGTCTGATCGTTAGCAGCCAAAAGGCTGCGCTGCTGCTACCTGTCAGGTTCCCTCAGCTCCTGTTTACTTTTATGAGCTTCAAATAATTCAGCCTTTTCCATTGGAGTTGAATTGTGAAAAAATGACATGTTGTATGAACTTTTAAGGCCTCTGTACCCACTCAATTGTATGTTTTGTAATAAAACAAAGGTTGAATGAAGACCTGTGAAGAGGATATTATATGTGTCATTCCTGTTATTATTATTAGCCTGAAGAGTTACAGGTTAATGTGACAGAACATTCAATGCAACTTCTAGACAACATAAGCAGCATGTGCGCAAAAGTACTCAAATTAGCTACTTTTCTCAGCAGGTAATGCTGTAATGTAACTAGTTACTTTTTTAGTTACTTTCAAAAGTAACTAATTACTTTTTAAATTACTTTCAAAAGTAACTAGTTACTTTTGAATTACTTTCAAAAGTAACTAGTTACTTTTTTAGTTACTTTCAAAAGTAACCAGTTATTTTGTTAATTCATTGTTTTGGTCAACATGGAAGTGAAAGTAGTGTTTGGTAGGAGTGGGCAGTCTGATGTTAGATTGTGATCGTTGTGAAGGCGCTCAAAATCAAGGTTGAGTAGCGTTACTTTTGAAAGTAACTAAAAAAGTAACTTACTTTCAAAAGTAACTAGTTACTTTTTAATTACCTTCAAAAGTAACTAGTTACTTTTTAATTACTTTCAAAAGTAACTAGTTACTTTTTAGTTACTTTCAAAAGTAACTAGTTACTTTTGAATTATTTTCAAAAGTAACCAGTTATTTTGTTAATTCATTGTTTTAGTCAACATGGAAGTGAAAGTAGTGTTTGGTAGGAGTGGGCAGTCTGATGATGTTAGATTGTGATCGTTGTGAAGGCGCTCAAAATCAAGGTTGAGTAGTGTTACTTTTTAAAGTAACTAAAAAAGTAACTTGTTACTTTTGAAAGTAACTTGTTACTCTAAGTTGCTTTCAAAAGTAACTAGTTACTTTTTTAGTTACTTTCAAAAGTATGTAACTTGTTACTCTTAGATACTTTCAAAAGTAACAAGTTACTTTTTAAGTTACTTTCGAAAGTAACGCTACTCAACCTTGATTTTGAGCGCCTTCACAAGGATCACAATCTAACATCATCAGACTGCCCACTCCTACCAAACACTACTTTCACTTCCATGCTGACAACAATGAATTAACAACATATCAGCTAACATGAAAACAATGTCAGGTTGAATGAATGAGTCAAAATCAGGTGAGAGAGAGAGCTGCACCTGGAATTGGATTTTGGATTATTCCTGAAAATGATCTGTGTCAAACACAAGTCACATATTTTGTTCAGCAAGATAGTCATCCAGATGAACCCCACTTTAGTCATTTTCAAAGCGTAAATTAAACGTTGACTATAAACATCGTTTTTCTTTTGCTTTCTCTTCCAGGTCACCACGGTGGAGAGGACGTTGTGTGACCCAGGCACCACTTGGCGATGCCTCTGACTGCTCAGTCGTCCACCTGGATCCACATGCTTCACTTATATGTTGTTCTTCTGTTTCTGTCCTGCATCTACTGCATGTCTGTCTGTCCTGGCAGAGGGATCCCAGAGGACGTCGTTCACTGTACAGATTGTAAAGCCACTGGAGAAATGTGATGTGATTCGGGTTGTGTAAATAAAACTGACTTTACTTTGTCTCAGCTAAGTTTGCCGTCTGATCGTTAGCAGCCAAAAGGCTGCGCTGCTGCTACCTGTCAGGTTCCCTCAGCTCCTGTTTACTTTTATGAGCTTCAAATAATTCAGCCTTTTCCATTGGAGTTGAATTGTGAAAAAATGACATGTTGTATGAACTTTTAAGGCCTCTGTACCCACTCAATTGTCTGTTTTGTAATAAAACAAAGGTTGAATGAAGACCTGTGAAGAGGATATTATATGTGTCATTCCTGTTATTATTATTAGCCTGAAGAGTTACAGGTTAATGTGACAGAACATTCAATGCAACTTCTAGACAACATAAGCAGCATGTGCGCAATAGTACTCAAATTAGCTACTTTTCTCAGCAGGTAATGCTGTAATGTAACTAGTTACTTTTTTAGTTACTTTCAAAAGTAACTAATTACTTTTTAAATTACTTTCAAAAGTAACTAGTTACTTTTGAATTACTTTCAAAAGTAACTAGTTACTTTTTTAGTTACTTTCAAAAGTAACCAGTTATTTTGTTAATTCATTGTTTTGGTCAACATGGAAGTGAAAGTAGTGTTTGGTAGGAGTGGGCAGTCTGATGATGTTAGATTGTGATCGTTGTGAAGGCGCTCAAAATCAAGGTTGAGTAGCGTTACTTTTGAAAGTAACTAAAAAAGTAACTTACTTTCAAAAGTAACTAGTTACTTTTTAATTACCTTCAAAAGTAACTAGTTACTTTTTAATTACCTTCAAAAGTAACTAGTTACTTTTTAATTACCTTCAAAAGTAACTAGTTACTTTTTAATTACCTTCAAAAGTAACTAGTTACTTTTTAGTTACTTTCAAAAGTAACTAGTTACTTTTGAATTATTTTCAAAAGTAACCAGTTATTTTGTTAATTCATTGTTTTAGTCAACATGGAAGTGAAAGTAGTGTTTGGTAGGAGTGGGCAGTCTGATGATGTTAGATTGTGATCGTTGTGAAGGCGCTCAAAATCAAGGTTGAGTAGTGTTACTTTTTAAAGTAACTAAAAAAGTAACTTGTTACTTTTGAAAGTAACTTGTTACTCTAAGTTGCTTTCAAAAGTAACTAGTTACTTTTTTAGTTACTTTCAAAAGTATGTAACTTGTTACTCTTAGATACTTTCAAAAGTAACAAGTTACTTTTTAAGTTACTTTCGAAAGTAACGCTACTCAACCTTGATTTTGAGCGCCTTCACAAGGATCACAATCTAACATCATCAGACTGCCCACTCCTACCAAACACTACTTTCACTTCCATGTTGACTAAAACAATGAATTAACAACATATCAGCTAACATGAAAACAATGTCAGGTTGAATGAATGAGTCAAAATCAGGTGAGAGAGAGAGCTGCACCTGGAATTGGATTTTGGATTATTCCTGAAAATGATCTGTGTCAAACACAAGTCACATATTTTGTTCAGCAAGATAGTCATCCAGATGAACCCCACTTTAGTCATTTTCAAAGCGTAAATTAAACGTTGACTATAAACATCGTTTTTCTTTGCTTTTTCTTCCAGGTCACCACGGTGGAGAGGACGTTGTGTGGCCCGGGCACCACTTGGCGATGCCTCTGACTGCTCAGTCGTCCACCTGGATCCACATGCTTGATGTGATTCGGGTTGTGTAAATAAAACTGACTTTACTTTGTCTCAGCTAAGTTTGCCGTCTGATCGTTAGCAGCCAAAAGGCTGCGCTGCTGCTACCTGTCAGGTTCCCTCAGCTTCTGTTTACTTTTATGAGCTTCAAATAATTCAGCCTTTTCCATTGGAGTTGAATTGTGAAAAAATGACATGTTGTATGAACTTTTAAGGCCTCTGTACCCACTCAATTGTCTGTTTTGTAATAAAACAAAGGTTGAATGAAGACCTGTGAAGAGGATATTATATGTGTCATTCCTGTTATTATTAGCCTGTAGAGTTACAGGTTAATGTGACAGAACATTCAATGCAACTTCTGGACAACATAAGCAGCATGTGCGCAATAGTACTCAAATTAGTTAATTAATTTTCTCAGCAGGTAATGCTGTAATGTAACAAGTTACTTTTTTAATTACTTTCAAAAGTAACCAGTTATTTTGTTAATTCATTGTTTTAGTCAACATGGAAGTGAAAGTAGTGTTTGGTAGGAGTGGGCAGTCTGATGATGTTAGATTGTGATCGTTGTGAAGGCGCTCAAAATCAAGGTTGAGTAGCGTTACTTTTGAAAGTAACTAGTTACTTTTTAGTTACTTTCAAAAGTAACTAGTTACTTTTTAGTTACTTTCAAAAGTAACTAGTTACTTTTTAATTACTTTCAAAAGTAACTAGTTACTTTTTAATTACTTTCAAAAGTAACCAGTTATTTTGTTAATTCATTGTTTTAGTCAACATGGAAGTGAAAGTAGTGTTTGGTAGGAGTGGGCAGTCTGATGATGTTAGATTGTGATCGTTGTGAAGGCGCTCAAAATCAAGGTTGAGTAGTGTTACTTTTGAAAGTAACTAAAAAAGTAACTTGTTACTTTCAAAAGTAACAAGTTACTTTTTAGTTACTTTCAAAAGTATGTAACTTGTTACTCTTAGTTACTTTCAAAAGTAACTAGTTACTTTTTAGTTACTTTCAAAAGTAATGCTACTCAACCTTGATTTTGAGCGCCTTCACAAGGCTCACAATCTAACATCATCAGACTGCCCACTCCTACCAAACACTACTTTCACTTCCATGTTGACAACAATGAATTAACAACATATCAGCTAACATGAAAACAATGTCAGGTTGAATGAATGAGTCAAAATCAGGTGAGAGAGAGAGCTGCACCTGGAATTGGATTTTGGATTATTCCTGAAAATGATCTGTGTCAAACACAAGTCACATATTTTGTTCAGCAAGATAGTCATCCAGATGAACCCCACTTTAGTCATTTTCAAAGCGTAAATTAAACGTTGACTATAAACATCGTTTTTCTTTTGCTTTCTCTTCCAGGTCACCACGGTGGAGAGGACGTTGTGTGGCCCGGGCACCACTTGGCGATGCCTCTGACTGCTCAGTCGTCCACCTGGATCCACATGCTTCACTTATATGTTGTTGTTCTGTTTCTGTCCTGCATCTACTGCATGTCTGTCTGTCCTGGCAGAGGGATCCCAGAGGACGTCGTTCACTGTACAGATTGTAAAGCCACTGGAGAAATGTGATGTGATTCGGGTTGTGTAAATAAAACTGACTTTACTTTGTCTCAGCTAAGTTTGCCGTCTGATCGTTAGCAGCCAAAAGGCTGCGCTGCTGCTACCTGTCAGGTTCCCTCAGCTTCTGTTTACTTTTATGAGCTTCAAATAATTCAGCCTTTTCCATTGGAGTTGAATTGTGAAAAAATGACATGTTGTATGAACTTTTAAGGCCTCTGTACCCACTCAATTGTCTGTTTTGTAATAAAACAAAGGTTGAATGAAAACCTGTGAAGAGGATATTATATGTGTCATTCCTGTTGTTATTATTAGCCTGTAGAGTTACAGGTTAATGTGACAGAACATTCAATGCAACTTCTGGACAACATAAGCAGCATGTGCGCAATAGTACTCAAATTAGTTAATTAATTTTCTCAGCAGGTAATGCTGTAATGTAACAAGTTACTTTTTTAATTACTTTCAAAAGTAACCAGTTATTTTGTTAATTCATTGTTTTAGTCAACATGGAAGTGAAAGTAGTGTTTGGTAGGAGTGGGCAGTCTGATGATGTTAGATTGTGATCGTTGTGAAGGCGCTCAAAATCAAGGTTGAGTAGCGTTACTTTTGAAAGTAACTAGTTACTTTTTAGTTACTTTCAAAAGTAACTAGTTACTTTTTAGTTACTTTCAAATGTAACTAGTTACTTTTTAATTACTTTCAAAAGTAACTAGTTACTTTTTAGTTACTTTCAAAAGTAACTAGTTACTTTTTAATTACTTTCAAAAGTAACTAGTTACTTTTTAATTACTTTCAAAAGTAACCAGTTATTTTGTTAATTCATTGTTTTAGTCAACATGGAAGTGAAAGTAGTGTTTGGTAGGAGTGGGCAGTCTGATGATGTTAGATTGTGATCGTTGTGAAGGCGCTCAAAATCAAGGTTGAGTAGTGTTACTTTTGAAAGTAACTAAAAAAGTAACTTGTTACTTTCAAAAGTAACAAGTTACTTTTTAGTTACTTTCAAAAGTATGTAACTTGTTACTCTTAGTTACTTTCAAAAGTAACTAGTTACTTTTTAGTTACTTTCAAAAGTAATGCTACTCAACCTTGATTTTGAGCGCCTTCACAAGGCTCACAATCTAACATCATCAGACTGCCCACTCCTACCAAACACTACTTTCACTTCCATGTTGACTAAAACAATGAATTAACAACATATCAGCTAACATGAAAACAATGTCAGGTTGAATGAATGAGTCAAAATCAGGTGAGAGAGAGAGAGCTGCACCTGGAATTGGATTTTGGATTATTCCTGAAAATGATCTGTGTCAAACACAAGTCACATATTTTGTTCAGCAAGATAGTCATCCAGATGAACCCCACTATAGTGATTTTCAAAGCGTAAATTAAACGTTGACTATAAACATCGTTTTTCTTTTGCTTTCTCTTCCAGGTCACCACGGTGGAGAGGACGTTGTGTGGCCCGGGCACCACTTGGCGATGCCTCTGACTGCTCAGTCGTCCACCTGGATCCACATGCTTCACTTATATGTTGTTCTTCTGTTTCTGTCCTGCATCTACTGCATGTCTGTCTGTCCTGGCAGAGGGATCCCAGAGGACGTCGTTCACTGTACAGATTGTAAAGCTACTGGAGAAATGTGATGTGATTCGGGTTGTGTAAATAAAACTGACTTTACTTTGTCTCAGCTAAGTTTGCCGTCTGATCGTTAGCAGCCAAAAGGCTGCGCTGCTGCTACCTGTCAGGTTCCCTCAGCTTCTGTTTACTTTTATGAGCTTCAAATAATTCAGCCTTTTCCATTGGAGTTGAATTGTGAAAAAATGACATGTTGTATGAACTTTTAAGGCCTCTGTACCCACTCAATTGTCTGTTTTGTAATAAAACAAAGGTTGAATGAAGACCTGTGAAGAGGATATTATATGTGTCATTCCTGTTATTATTAGCCTGTAGAGTTACAGGTTAATGTGACAGAACATTCAATGCAACTTCTGGACAACATAAGCAGCATGTGCGCAATAGTACTCAAATTAGTTAATTAATTTTCTCAGCAGGTAATGCTGTAATGTAACAAGTTACTTTTTTAATTACTTTCAAAAGTAACCAGTAATTTTGTTAATTCATTGTTTTAGTCAACATGGAAGTGAAAGTAGTGTTTGGTAGGAGTGGGCAGTCTGATGATGTTAGATTGTGATCGTTGTGAAGGCGCTCAAAATCAAGGTTGAGTAGCGTTACTTTTGAAAGTAACTAGTTACTTTTTAGTTACTTTCAAAAGTAACTAGTTACTTTTTAGTTACTTTCAAAAGTAACTAGTTACTTTTTAATTACTTTCAAAAGTAACTAGTTACTTTTTAATTACTTTCAAAAGTAACCAGTTATTTTGTTAATTCATTGTTTTAGTCAACATGGAAGTGAAAGTAGTGTTTGGTAGGAGTGGGCAGTCTGATGATGTTAGATTGTGATCGTTGTGAAGGCGCTCAAAATCAAGGTTGAGTAGTGTTACTTTTGAAAGTAACTAAAAAAGTAACTTGTTACTTTCAAAAGTAACAAGTTACTTTTTAGTTACTTTCAAAAGTATGTAACTTGTTACTCTTAGTTACTTTCAAAAGTAACTAGTTACTTTTTAGTTACTTTCAAAAGTAATGCTACTCAACCTTGATTTTGAGCGCCTTCACAAGGCTCACAATCTAACATCATCAGACTGCCCACTCCTACCAAACACTACTTTCACTTCCATGTTGACTAAAACAATGAATTAACAACATATCAGCTAACATGAAAACAATGTCAGGTTGAATGAATGAGTCAAAATCAGGCGAGAGAGAGAGCTGCACCTGGAATTGGATTTTGGATTATTCCTGAAAATGATCTGTGTCAAACACAAGTCACATATTTTGTTCAGCAAGATAGTCATCCAGATGAACCCCACTATAGTGATTTTCAAAGCGTAAATTAAACGTTGACTATAAACATCGTTTTTCTTTGCTTTTTCTTCCAGGTCACCACGGTGGAGAGGACGTTGTGTGGCCCGGGCACCACTTGGCGATGCCTCTGACTGCTCAGTCGTCCACCTGGATCCACATGCTTCACTTATATGTTATTGTTCTGTTTCAGTCCTGCATCTACTGCATGTCTGTCTGTCCTGGCAGAGGGATCCCAGAGGACGTCGTTCACTGTACAGATTGTAAAGCCACTGGAGAAATGTGATGTGATTCGGGTTGTGTAAATAAAACTGACTTTACTTTGTCTCAGCTAAGTTTGCCGTCTGATCGTTAGCAGCCAAAAGGCTGCGCTGCTGCTACCTGTCAGGTTCCCTCAGCTTCTGTTTACTTTTATGAGCTTCAAATAATTCAGCCTTTTCCATTGGAGTTGAATTGTGAAAAAATGACATGTTGTACAACATAAGCAGCATGTGCGCAATAGTACTCAAATTAGTTACTTTTCTCAGCAGGTAATGCTGTAATGTAACTAGTTACTTTTTTAGTTACTTTCAAAAGTAACTAGTTACTTTTTAATTACTTTCAAAACTAACTAGTTACTTTTTTAGTTACTTTCAAAAGTAACCAGTTATTTTGTTAATTCATTGTTTTAGTCAATAGTAGTAGTGTTTGGTAGGAGTGGGCAGTCTGATGTTAGATTGTGATCGTTGTGAAGGCGCTCAAAATCAAGGTTGAGTAGCATTACTTTTGAAAGTAACTAAAAAAGTAACTGTTACTTTTGAAAGTAACTTTAGTTACTTTTTTAATTACTTTCAAAAATAACAAGTTACTTTTTTAGTTACTTTCAAAAGTAACTACTTATTTTGTTAATTCATTGTTTTAGTCAACATGGAAGTGAAAGTAGTGTTTGGTAGGAGTGGGCAGTCTGATGTTAGATTGTGATCATCGTGAAGGCGCTTAAAAATCAAGGTTGAGTAGCGTTACTTTTGAAAGTAACTAAAAAGTAACATTACTTTTTGTAACTTGTAACTTACTAATTGTAACTTGTTACTTTAGACAGTAACTTCAAAAGTAACAAGTTACTTTCAAAATTAACAAGTTACTTTTTAAGTTACTTTCAAAAGTAACAAGTTACTTTTTAAGTTACTTTCGAAAGTAACGCTACTCAACCTTGATTTTGAGCGCCTTCACAAGGCTCACAATCTAACATCATCAGACTGCCCACTCCTACCAAACACTACTTTCACTTCCATGCTGACTGAAACAATGAATTAACAACATATCAGCTAACATGAAAACAATGTCAGGTTGAATGAATGAGTCAAAATCAGGTGAGAGAGAGAGAGCTGCACCTGGAATTGGATTTTGGATTATTGCCGAGGTTTTGTTCAGCAAGATAATCTTCATCGATGAACCCCACTTCAGTGATTTTCAAAGCGTGAATTAAATCGCTACAAGTAAAAAGCTAATGTTAGACTATAAGCAGACTACATTGGAGTCGCAATACTATAACGTCACCACCACTTTCTACATGATTACTACACGTTTTCTATAAATTGATCGATCTACAAGTTGTAAAGTTCGAGTTGGAATAGTTTGCAACTGTTTTCAGCCATTCTGGTTTGTTTTCAAGCCTCCATATGTGCGCTTTTCATGACAACTGCGCTTGGAAACCACTGTTGCCCAGTCCTACAGGAGCTGTCATGTAACTGGATTAACAATGGTTGGATTCCAACAACAGCTACTGGAAGTGTCCACGGGGAAAACTGGCCAAGACCACGACCCTCACCTCTGACCTCTGATCATCTGTGTGTGCTGCGGCCGTATGAGAAGCAACACATTTCAAATTATAGCTGCAGGGTACTCATGTTGGAGTAGCGCAGTAGTCACTGGTGTGCTGCCTGCTGGGCATGAATATCTCACCTTCAGTATGGTGATGTTCCATGTGAAGCTCTCCACCGCCTTGTGCAGCTTCCTGCCCTTCAGCCCTTCCTTCACGGCCAAGTCATGGAGGTTCTCGTGAAATTCCATGGCTGGGAGAAAAAGACAGATGAGACCGGGTTAGGAGTCAGTCTTTAAAGGTTGGAATTCATGGCGGTTTGTGAGACAGAAGAGCAGTTGTGAGGTGCTAAGCCTGTTGTCACTGTGAGGAAACACATTAGCGCAGAGACACTGGCATGTACTGTCAACATTTCACAGTCTCCTCCTGCAGCGGAAGGGCTGAGTGTGTGGAAGCAGAGAGATCCTCTGGCTGTGGAGGAGGATTCCTCTCTCCTTACTGTACGTCTGCAGTGTGATAATGACTAGCACCGGCAGATAAGTGCCTGCATGTCTGAAAAAAGGAGACATCAGGTGTGAATTTCTGAACAAATTAAGGAGGCGACCTGAGGACTGGATTTCAGGCGTGAAGAAGTTAAACTGTTCGAACACCTGCCATCAAAACGTTAATATTTCTCACCATTTTCTGGATGAAAACAAGATTATCATGGGAAAGGAAGTGTGACCAAACTCATTTCTATTAAAGTGGCGTTTATTTGACAGCTAACACACAAAGATGCATCCTGTTTCCTCTCGGGGCTCTGATGTGTTTGCACAATCCACACAGTGTTGCATTAATTTTTATTGCGTTTGTTGAGCATGTGTGCCCTTAAGCTCCTTCAACAACGCCTGTATGCTTCACAGTAGGGGTCGACCAATATAGCCTTATTAGAAATCAAGGAGACTGAAAACAGATATTCATTTGCAGTAAAAATGAAAATCATTCTGTCAAAATTTAGAACAACCAGTGATGAAATCGGTAGGTGGGACACTGTGAGAGGATACTGCATCAGAGCCAAAGTAGCACATGTTTAAATTTGTTTATTTTATCAGCAATCAGACAGATAATTGGAAAACGCTGAATGTCTGCCCTGATAATCGTTCAGGGTCGATAAATCAGTCTACCCCTACCTCACAGTCATACCGCATATCTGAAATCTAAATACTGGAGGAAATGTTACAAGTGGAGGTTAAAGTAAAGTGGTAGTGATGGGATGTCGAGGGACAGGACCAGGCAAAAACTGTTGAACTGGTGCAAAAAAGAGAGAGAGAGAGAAGATAACTCATAAGACAGAGAGGAAAACAAAGAGTTGAAGGAAGCAGTGAGGCAGGATGAGAGGCAAAATAAAGGAGCCCCGGAAACAGAGAAAAGCAGAGGAGAGACGCAGTGTAGGCAGACAGACATGACGTTCTTTCACTGTGGATTAGCATCAAGGCATCGAACAGAGGAGGGATTTGTCTCCTGAGGAGCTTTCCAACCTCTTCTCTTCCTTTCTCTCTTCCTCCCCCCCACCTCTTTGCATGACTGAGTCTGAGTAAGGCATGTTTAATGTTGAGCAGGCTTTACAGTGCAGCACTGACACTGCAGCAACAGGCAAACACCGCCTGTGAGGTAAATAAACCAAAGGGAGATGGAGCAGAGTTCCTACTACGCACAAAGCTCAGAACTGCGTAACACACTTCTGCACTGGAAACTCCTACAGACATTTCCGCTTGAAGCTCTGATATCAGCTACGGTCGATCCTGGCCCCTGTTGGTGCTGTTGCCATGGAAACACGCTGTGCACGCGACCGAGAGACCCGCCTTCTTGTGAAATCGCCGTAATAGGTGTAGGGTTGGGCTGAGCCTGCTAGCTGGTGTAACAAGTCTGCCACCAGTTATCAGGTGTGAATCTAACCTCAAACAAGATCTTACTAACAGATCTAATGCACTTATCTCTGACCCGGACATCACACAACTGCTCCTAAACCACACATGTACTGGGTTTTTTTTTTTTTTTTTTTTTTACAATTTCCTGTGTTCTGACATGTTAAAGTATTTCTTCAATTTCAGGTCACTAATCTGCAACTACAGAGCTACTGCTGCTGCTGCCGTGCACATGAACCATGACTGTGCTCAAGAAGGTGCACAGCTTCCTCCATCTCTCACACACACACACACACACACACACACACACACACACACACACACACACACACACACACACACACACGAGGTTGCCTAGCAACATTTTATGGAGTCTGGCAGGCAAGAAAGGGGGAAGCTCGCTCTCAGCAAGGCATTTCACATTGATCTCTGTGAGGTAATGCTGCAAGACAGCAACTGTACAGTACAAGCTGATGCTCGTGTGTCTCAGCATGAAACAACTTCAGTATGGAGTGGCAGATCAGAGGGTTCCACCAATACAGCACTTTATCAGACAGAGAGAACTGAGGAAAAGCTGTAAACCATCAGGGATTATGACAAAAACGGCTCCATTCTACTGATGATTTTCATGATTAATTAATCTGCTAGTTATTTTATGTATTGACTAACATTTAAATTATAAATTCTCAACAGAACGCAAAAAAAAATCTGAATTTTTTGGGGGAAAAAAATGGCCGTGAAAAAAACTGATAACTGACCACAACTGATCATCAAATTTGTTGACCAATCATGTCAGCTCCAATAGAAACTAGAGTGGTCCTCAGAAGAGCGCATACCTCCGCCAAGGCCTAACAGTGTCGCACTCACTCACAGATACCAGCCACCTAAATATGCCTGACTTTTCATCAAGATCTGTGCAATTTTACTTGAGAATTTAACGAAAATGTAAAAAAAAAATCTCGTAATTTCAAAGAAAGGCAGAAAGAAGTCCTGGATCCATCCCTTTACCCGGATCCGAAAAAGTTAATGCGGTCTATTCTGGGCCAAGACTCATCCTCAGTCAAAGTTTCATGGAGTTGGTTCAGTAAGTCTTTGTGTAATCCTGCTGACAAAACAACAAACCAACAAACAAACCATCAAACAAACCAACAGACACAGGTGAAACCATAACTTGTTTGGCGAAGGTAAAAACACAAAATCACTCCTTTCTCAGAAGCCAAGGTGATATCTTCAGATTACTTGTTTCAACTAACCAACAGTCCAAAACCCAAAGATTCGTTTCACTATCATATGCAACTGAAACAGCATGAAACAACGAATGCTTGGCACATTTTGGTGAAAACTCAGAACAAACAAGTTATTGATTGTCAAATTACTTGACGAATCGTTTCAGATGGAATACGAACCATCATGTATCACACCTTACAGGGGGAGATGTAGCACAAAATGTTTTACAAAAAATTAAACGGTAGAAAATTGAAAAGACATCAAGAAAATAACCTAAAAACATGAAAACCAATAAAACAACTTGTATAACACAAACACCGGCTCTTTGTTTTGTCTCCACTCTGTGCACCATCATTTTTCACTTGGCATTTAAGAACATCTTCTGCATTGATGTTGTTAGTCTGCAGCAGGTTCAGCCATCCAGCAGCCCTGAATGCTAATTGGAACCTAAGTGAGTGCTGGGTGAGGGAAATGACATCCATGTTTGAGCTGCAAACACCTGACTTTGTTCTCTGACACTGCCTTTGTGTGGGGCTTTTTTATGGGGCCCTGTCTGAGCTGAAGTGATGGATTATTCACAACTTTAATAGCTGTTACTGCTGAACGTTCCATGTGCAGTAAAGGGGGAATTGGGTTTGTACTGACCCAGTTTCTACACAACAGACATGCACGCGAAACCATGCCACATGCACACACTGAAAGACAAACGTGTAGAAGACTGAGCGCGCACACACACACACCACTGGGATAAAATTATGTCAGTTCTGGATGGAAAATAAGTCAATGTTCAAGTTCATCAGTTTGCCATCTGTTGTGTCCCAGTTTGCAATTGTTGGCTGTTGAATTTTCTCCAGCTGATATCAGATAATCATATATAATAGCGCTTTGAGACCAAAAGCCCCACAAAGCTTCTGTGCAAGCTTTTGCAAAGACGTTTGGTCTACTTGGGCTTTTTTCGCTGCTGCGTTATTCGTTTGACTATTGTTTGATAGAATAGAATGATTCACGCTAACTAGGGCTAGAGCTCTCACTGTACACCACAAAGGAGAGTTGCATCAGATCCTGTTGTGTTTCCAAATGTCTAACTCGCATCTACCCTCAAACAGAGCCTTACTGATAATGAAATGCCATTTGGTGAGGATGAGTAAGTAATGAAGTAGAACAAGATCTAATAATGTCTGACAGACCTCTCCTTCAGGCTTTAATAATTTGAATTATCCAAAAGAGTGATTTAGTCCCAGGGAAGATGAGCAACAAGTAGAACAGGAGACAGTAACAGTAGAGCAGCACAATATGCACACATGCATCAAACAGTGTGTGATATTAATGCTCTGAGCCAACACATTCGCACTCTGTACATATTGTAAAAAGAAAATCCAATTAAAGGATGAGTTCACCCAAAAATGGAAATTCAGTCATTATCTACTGAGTCCCATGTGGATGGAAAGTAAGGGGAAGTTTTGTAGTCGACAAAACATTTCTGGAGCTTCACAGCATAACAGCATTGCAGCATTTTCCTAAGCTGCTAAGCTAAAAGCGTTAGCACACTAGACGTTTGAAGTGGGTGTAAATAACGTCTTTTTTCAAATCGATTTGACGAGCTATGTGGAGCCGTTTTATTTATTTTTTTAACATTTAAAGACCCCATCCACTCAGTGGTTTAGGAGAATGCTGCAACACTGCACTACACATCTGTAAACTGCTGGCAGAACAGCAGGGGGTCTTGCAAAAAGCATAAGAAAGATGCTGACAAAGTGTGCACAGATGAACAGGGTAATTATGATTAAAGCACACAGACGCAACTTTCTCATTTCAAAAAGAAGCCATTTGAAATTGCACACACTGCAGCCGATTCTGAACCAAATTAAAAAATGGCTAAAATTAGATTTGCAGCTGCCCAGATGTGAAGAGAGGCCTTGAGGGATCTTTCTGATGCCAGTAAACAATGCACATCTTTTTCTCCAAAGCCGATGGCTGGTAACTGTTAAGGGCTGGAAGGTGGTCGAACTAAAAACACCAGCACGAAGCCTTTGATCCACATTCGTTAAAAGACAGTCCTCTGATGTACCGAGACAATAGAAATTGAATATTTTATAAGTCATCCATCTGAAAACCAATAAAGCAGAGCCGTGGTAATGATGGTACGTCTTCCTTCCCTCCCTTCCCCTCTCACTTCCAGCCAGCTTACTCTGAGATAAATTAGCCTTCTATGCTACTTAGATGGGATTCATTGCCAGAAAGTGCTGCATTATGAAGCACATTAATATCAAAAATTGAACTTCTTCTAATTAACAGGTTTTAACCAAAAGTCTGAATAGAATGCAACACTTGCTACATTAAGAGTTGTGGCAGGATAAAGGCTGACCTCTGACAATAAACATCCCACATTAAACACAGAGGAAAAGAGCAGTCTGCTGTGCTAATATTTTCCCTCTTGTGGCTTTGTCTGTGTTCGTCTTCCAGTATCCAGCAGAGCCTTCACTGATGAGCTGCCAGTCAAACTTTTCCTTGCAGTGCAGTTACTGTACCCTTGACCACATTAAGTCATTATGTTACAATAGGCTAGAAAGTTTCCTAGTTTGGAGTGTCTGTTGGAGAAGAGCTAGGGAAGCACAGGTTGTGAAATTCTACATTCTACAAAAATACATTTTGAAAATGAAAAAAATAATTTTTTTTCACTGGGTTTCACACACAGAAAAAAAATTCACCGTGCAGATTTTTTTTGACATGAAAAAAAAAACATTTTTTCACTTGGCTCGACACATGAAAAAAATAGATTTCACCCGTGAAAAACTATTTATTCACTTGGCTGACACATGGAAAAAATAAAGATTTCACCGTGAAAAACTTTTTTTCACTCAGCTCGACACATGGAAAAAAAATAAACTTGTGAAAAAAAAATTTGCTCGGCTTGAGACATGGAAAAAAAAAAAAAAAAAAAAAAAAAAAATCACCCGTGAAAAACGTTTTTTTTCACTCGGCTCGACACATGAAAAAAAAAATTCAGAGCTTTGAAAAAGGAGCACCAGAAAAAGAAGTTTCTCCCTTGTCCCTCAGGGCTTCAGAATATCATGATATAACGATATAAAAATCTAAGACGTCAAATCACAATGACAATAAAATATTGATATATTTCCCGGCCCTACATAGCTTAAAAACTGATGGCAGGGATGTCACGAGCCAGAAATTTATGAATTTGCCAGCACAAGTTGATGTGACACAACAGGTTAACATCTGTCGATGCCATCAGTGATTGTCATCTTATATCTGATCAAGGATGCAAATATCAGCCGATAAATCGGTGCATCTCTAAGAAGAGCCATAGACGGACAGCCATCTGTTAGCTTTGATATAGTGTAAACCAAACCTTATTATCAGAATACAGCACAGAGGCCGTTACTGGTCTGGATTAAACGCCCCTGTCTGAACCAAGGGGTTCCAACGGTAAACAGTGACTAGATCACAGACTTGAACATGACTCATATGGTAATTCTACTTATGCAGATTTGCATAAAAGCATAATCAGATCTACTGAGTTTCATATCGAGGAATCTGTGTGGTGTGGTTTCAGAGGGATGGCGTGGCCATATGAAAGCATTCAGGGGTTGTCTAATGGTGCCAAGAAACAGACTTTTATAGTTCAGACTTCTGACCAGCTCTTACCTGCTTTTTGTGTTTGTAGAATTCTCTCGTACACCCCTTCAGAGGTCTCTAGCAGAGTCTTGCTGGTCTGGATCACCTGAAAGGAGACAAACATATTTTTCATATTTGCCTTTATTTTCCACGTCAGCAAAACTGGCATCCCACAATAAAGCAGGGAGCAGTCTGTGTCTGGTGACCGGCTGTCTCTATCCAGGAAGGGCTCAGAAAAACAAGCTGTTATTACAGGCACGTCGGTGGGTGTGGTCGCTGAATTGCATTTTTTAAGGCCAAAATTAGAGGGAAGGAGACACAAGCAATTAGGATGTTTATTAAAAGTTCAGCTTTTTTCTTAAAAAAAGAACAGCTTTCTTCAGGAGAAAAATAATACAGTCAATCCTGATACTTGAAAGTATGTCTTTAAAAGAAAAGGCAGATAATCGAGGTCATGTGATTATGAGGAGAGTACAACGTAAGCATGTGAGTCATTCTGAAGCAGACCACTACTGTATTATCTGTGAAATTGCAGCTGTGAAAGATGCTAAGTTTAGCTCCTGTGGTGTTATACTCGGCCTTAATTGAGTGCACAAACTCTGCTGACCTGCAGACTGTTAAAACTCTCATGGTGGCCATTAAGGCCGACTCAAAGACTTCAGGAAAATCCATTTACATATTAAATGCCAACACTGCATCCTCCCCACAGCGCCCTAAAAAAAAAAATTGGTTTCCTTACACAAGGACGAACAGCACAGTGGTGTTTCATGAGGTTAATGATGCATATGTAGGCTGTCACAAAAAGAGGTAAATAAGCACTGAGTGAACAGGGTGCCTGACAGACCATCTGGATCTTCCTCTCCGATTATCTTAGTAAAAGCTTAATTGCTTCATGAGAGGGAGATGATATATATAGCCAAATGTTGCTCTGCTTTTGATTTCAATTAGTGCCTATCGGGTACTGGGGCCTTTGTGTATGCAGAATTGTTATAATTGACTTTTACATTCCCTAAGTGACTTAAGTGCACAGCAAGGTCATGTCACAGAGCCAGGCTGCCTTGCTCAGCTGCCAAGACAGAAGGGAAGGAAAGAAAAACACCATTTAATTCAAGCTCAGCATAACAAAGCCGCTCTTGGAAAAAAAAAGGGCAGTGACCAACATCATGCCCCTTGAGATCGATCTCTGGAGCGTGCCAGCTCTGTGGCCGCTCAGCGAGAGAAGAGAGAAGGTGGGGTTGGGTAATGTGTGTCAGGAACATCGAGGTGAACATCAAATGTGAAGTATGGACACTTCTTTCAGAATTACAGGTGAAGAATGGTTGTTATTAGTAACACCCTCATAACTTAGTTTTATCAAAGATTATGTCTGGTGGTATTCTACTGTATATTTCTCTTTAAAACTATTTGCTTTAACTTCATCATTCTAGAGTAAATACTGACCACACAATGTAATGGCCGTGAAAAAAAAAAAAAAAAAAAGAATGAAGGACAATGACTACACAAAGGAAGCTCAGCTGCCATTATGCAACCAAAACAGGAAGAGGCATTGTTTTCCCTGGTTGCTATCCTCAGGTAATGGTGGAACAACTGGCATAACTGTGGAAACTCTCCACTGCAAAAGAAAAGGAACCCCACTAATGGAGGAGGCAAGGGAGAGTGACAGAAACCGAGGTTAAACAAGAGTGAACGGGCATTCATATACTTCACCTTTCTGTTTCTTTCTCCCAGTATGTGTCTGCTCTGTAGTCTCTCTTTAGTCAGTAATATGTTTTATTAGCCCAAAAAAGAAAACACCTCACTTTCTGGATTTTGTCAACTCTGATTCAGTTTTCACAACAGCGGGTCAGCCGGGTGAGGAGCACGCTTGTCGTCAATTATGTAGCCCAGTGATACCAATGTGGTATTGAATGACATCGTAACATCCAGGGGCACTTACAAGCTTGTACAACACAACAGCATAAGTAGGCATATATTAAATAACAGAGGTTGCATCACAGTCAGTGTGGTTACAGGAGAGACGTAACACCAGAGAACATCTCTCTTTCTTTCTCTCTCTCCCTCTCTGTTTCCCTGCTGAGCATGTGTGAATGTCAGTAGATGGGAGGTGAAGATTAAGGGGGCAGATTTTCCAATGGTTAATCGATTGCACGGACCTAAAAACATGAAAGTAAAAAATGCTGAAACGGGTCACAAAAATATACTTAGGTGGCTGTCGATATGCCTGGCCAGTCCATCCAAGTAAAGTCTACGTGTGGAAAACACTGATGTGTTGACAATAACACCAGACTCATCCCTCAAAAGCACTGTGGTAGGAAAACAGATAATCAGCAACTCAGGCTTTAGTACTGAAGACGATCTCAAATAAACTGTTTTTTGTTGTTGTTTTTGTTGTTGTCTTATTATTAACATATGAAATTTGATTTATTTTTTCCACTAGACAATCATGAGATCTAATATGAAATGTTCAAATTACATCACCACAATGTAGATCTCATTTTTGAGAAGATTATTGAAGACATGGCAAAGCGAAGGATTATCTTAAGACATGTATAAACATCTAACCTTTTTAAGCATGATTACATTGAGTCCATCCCATAAAGTCTTGTAATGTATGGGGGGAGCAGATTCAGTTTCACAAACACATGCAGTGAATCACCATGCTCTGCTACAAGCAGTCATGACTAAGTGATTGTGGCTGTTTGTCACTCCGCAGCTGCAGTTGCGGCACTTAGAGCTGTCGCACACGCTGTGATTACTTCCCTGATGGGAGAAGAAATTACCATCTTGGTGGCAGACGCAGCATCTCAAATGTATTTAAAGGAACATTTTAAGGTAAGTGGGTGGACTTTGCCCCATTTGCACACTAAAGACTATCTCTTGTAAGTGGTATGTTTGGTTCTATTATCATTACCCCTGTTTAACAAAAGATACAAATGCTAATTTATTTTTAAGGTGTTGTTAGCTTAGTGCTACCACTGTGCATGTAGCAAGTAAAAAATAAAGGGGAATACTTTTTGAACACAACATACCTTAATCATGAATCCAAAGCCATTGGAAATGTGAGGATGAATAATAATCCATACAACAAATATATATTCAAGTGCCGTAGAAAAGATGATATTTGTTACTGTCAAACAAAACAATGACTAAGATGGGCTCTGTATCCTCCTTGGTTCAGCGTTTGAGGGATTGTGCATTCCTAACTCAGCTCTATTTACAGACAGTGCTCTGACTTTATCCATTGTGAACAAAAAAAGAAATCAGACCATATTATCTAAGACCACAAGCTGGCATCATACTGAGTCTCTCTAACTTTCTCTCTACACACAAATGGACAGGGATTGAGACCCAGATTCTATTTTTGCCAATTAGGAAGCGAAAGCCTGGCTACTCCCACTGGTGGATTTTGACACAGTGCCTGAATTTCTAATTGTACTGTTTCATACATTATTTACAAGTCTTTAAGTTTGGCTCTCCTCGTTTCATTTATGCCTCTGTACCCGTCAGCTCCCCTTCAGCTGTGCACCTTCCTGCTCCCCGTCTCCTCTGGCACTCTGCTGATGATCAAGGCCTGCAGCCTCAAACCACTTAAGCCCTTGCTCTTAATTTATTCGATTTTGGTCCCCAAACACCCGTCAATTTCCCCTTTCTTCCATCCAATTCAATTTTGCTGGCGCTCTTTCCATCAGGGCCAATTAACTAGCCCTCCACTCCAGAGTCTGAATAGAGCAGAGGGGTCACCTTAATCGGTCTGCATCTAAGTCTCTCAGTATCATCCCCTTCCTCAGATGTTCATCTTTCAGTCTCAAGGGATGAAATGCACCAAAAAACACTGCTTCTTAAATTACATGTGAAATTTCAAACATCTCTCTGCACCTATCACACAGGTGTGCACACCTCTCGTTATGTGCAAAAAAGGCACTTCAATACGATGCTAGCAACACCATGTTTGCTCTCACCAATATGTTTCCACCTTACAGTGTGTTCTCGCTCTATACATAATGTAAATATGTAACACCATTATCATTGGAAATCTTTACCGGCATTGTCGGACGTGTTGCTTTTGTTTTTACCTGGCAGGCTGGGGGCAGGCAACACTACCCTAACGTTACTGTGACCAATGTAGCGACAGTCTTGCACTGACCTTTTAACTTTTATGAGAGTTTGAAGACGCTATGAGGAAGTAGCAGCATGGCAGCTTCACTCAACCTATTCATAACTTTAAAATCGAGCCATCAACTGGTTCACAGTACATTTAGATCGTTCCAGAGGTCCACGTATCGATGAAGTAGTATCTTTAACTTTGAAACTTATTTCTGATTCATATCGGTGAATTGTTACACCCCTAGCTACAGCCAAAAGGACAGAGATAAATCTGATAAAACATCCTCCAATTAGTGAATGCAAAATTATTCAGTATTTCACCTGTTGCCCTTCTTTGGCCAGTGAATTTTTGCAAGGAATTTGTGCCTCCTGCCTGGAAAAAAGGTGGAAAAATCAACTTGCTTAAATGTGCTGAGAATCAATGTAAGAGAACACAGTGTGTTAAGGATAATGGTGTTGTCTGTGAATGGCCTCGATTGCATGTTGCATAACTTGTGAACATTGATTTTATTACTTAACAGAGCTCCAGCCTCCATTACCTAACCGTCCCTGTATGTCCTAATTAAGTCCAGTAAAGCCAAGGTATTGATTCAATTGAATTCAAAGCTAGTGTGCTTGGTAAGGGCTTCTTTTTCTCTCTGATGGATGGATACATAGACAGAGGGACAGATAACACCCTTTCCAAATCACCCTTAAACTACAGTTCATAAAATAGGAATGCTGAGTTTTTTCTCTGCGCACTGCTGCCCACACAAAAACCATGAGGAGACGAGAAAGAACCTTCAAAACATCAGCAGATTAAATCATGTCTGCTGAACTGGATCTCATTATTATTTTATATCACTCAATGTAAAATCCACTTTTTATATTTTACCTCCATGGGTAAAAAAAATGTCTCTCTTCCTCTTTTGTTTATAATTATGGTAATTTATCCGATTCATCTGCTTGTACCACTTTTGCTTCCAGGTATTATTGCTGTGCAAATAAAGTGAACAACTCTGTCTGACTGCCACTTACCATTTCATATGTGGTGACAACTTTCTTGAGGACCTCTGGTAGCAGGCCTTGGGGCTCCAAGTTAGGGTACTGGTCAGTGAGGTTGAACACCAGAAGGGGGCAGTGATCGGGTCCAGTCAGTCTTGGGGCAAGGGCCAAGATGCACTGCTTCAGGTTAGCCACTGCTGAAAGGCCACACAGCTCTTTAAAGGACACAATGGCATTCTGCAGAGAGAAGGGAGGGATTACAGCTGAGCTTGCATGCGGGTATATTGGTTTATACTGGCATACCAAACAAAACACATGTCTAATGTTATAACCATTAGTAAAAGGAGAGACTTTATACTCCATGTTGCTACAATCTGGTAGCGATCTGCATTAAATAAATAACTACAACCCTTCAGAGTAGCGCCCTGTAAGAGGAAGTGGCTGGAGGCTCACTCATTACCTGTGAGAACTTTCATCTTGGCACTTGTCAGCTACTCATAAACATTCAATCCTTTTGGACTGACACCAGTATCACATGGAAACTGAACAAACACACACACACACACACACACACAAAATCACACAAATCCTAACCTTCCTGTGAAAGGCCAAATTTAAACCCTTCATAAACAACCAGAGGGACAAACTGTGACAGGACAGCCAAGATGTGTTATCGTCTCAAGGCCAGTGTCTTGTTATCACACAATGACTGCAATATAAACAGGGCTACCAAAATAAATTCTAATACAATGCCTGAAGAAACACAACATGAGACCAACCAGGCTGTTGTGACACTCCAGTACAGCATTTCTCAAATTGTCGTAGAGACTTCAAAGGAGGATTATAGCCCACAAGTATGACTCGAATGTGACCATAAAAGAAAGACTGTTTTGATGATCCCTGTGGTGACATAGCTTGCTCAATGTCAAGACAGAAAAAAAGGTTCGAGATGACACTTGATTGTGGGCCAATAAAAATAGCTAGCACTTTGGCTAAAACATGCTGACGGCATGCTAAAGGCCATGTTTATTCTCTGTTGTAGCTGCTGTAGCTTTAACCAATCCATTGCATATGCATTAGAAGTGGTGAATATCATTTACATGGCTCTATTTTTTAAACGGGAATGTCATCATATTGTTTTCTCAACTTGTCTCTTGCATCTGTTTTGACTATTCCAAAACACATGCGGATTAGATTAAAACCAGTTCAGTCAAGCCTGGTGGTTTTGTGTTTCCTTTTCCAGAGTGGGAGCCTTTTTTAAATGCTTGAGATTTTTTGTAGTAAATCTGGTTATAATCTATACTTGACTTGAGGTTACATTTTCTTAAGTAACCCTTTCATAGAAAAAAACATTCTCATGCTGAAGATGGAAAAAGAAGTTGTGCAGTTACCACAGAGCATCTCTGATGATGTTGTTGGCTCAGTATTTTTTTAAATGTCTTACCTGCATGTTTTCTCTGAGGTCTGTTGCCTCCCTCAGTGGCAGCTGGGCTGTTTTGAAGACATCATCCACAGCCTTGATCAATAGCACTCTCATGCTGGCATACTCTCTACTCCTCTTGCCCTTTCGTACAGACAGTCCCCTTTTGTGTGGTTTGCCGCCTCCTCTTCGATTGGTTATGGCCACATGAACAAACAACAAGGTATGTGGCAGAACCTCCCCTGTCAGAGACTGTAGTGGTACATGGCGAAAACCTGGCTGGAGACACTCAAAGGGGATTGTATATTGGCCGATAAATTCATCACCAATATAGTCGTCGTCTAGCACCACAAAGCGCACCATTGCGAGCTCGGGGAGATTTATCTGAAACTCAAAGCTCTCATCAAACAGAGGGTTGTCCCCATTCTGGTTGACCGTTTTAGTCCTTTGTTCAGCGCAGTCAGCAGGAATGCCGTGTATTTCCACATACACATAGGGGTCGACTACGTCTCCTTTGGCACCTGAGCCTTTGGGTTTTGGGAAGTTTTGTCCACTGATGATCTTGATGTGTAAGAGCTGTGGAGAAACACCAGGCACTGAGTCTTTAGTGTTGGCACTAAAATATGAAACCTGCTCCCTCATGATTGCTGGACGTAGCACATAGCCGCAGTTCCCATTCTGACGGAACCAGCCGATGTTCAAATCCATCATCAGGCCAGGAGTCTGGTAGTTCATTGCCACGATTTGGCAACCACACTTCCAGAAATCTTGTGGATTCATGTTGCTGGAGTCGATCCGCATGGGGCTAGGGTAAACTCGCGCAAGGAACTTCTTGTTGTAGTTGACAAAGTCACCTGGGAAGTCACTGGCGCAGCGACTTGCAAAGACTTCATTGAAAGAGCAGAGCTCCCATTGCTTCTGGCTCTGGAAAGACGTTGGGAAATCTTTGAACTCCACAGACTTACACAAGGTCACCAGATCAGAGAGGTCCTTCGAGAGCTGGAATTTCTTGGCTGCTATAGTCTGTTGTTCAGCAGACTCTATGCTCATCCTTTGAGACATCTCTGCCCCCTCGTCTTCATCTGTCACCTCACCTTCTGAACCAGTGCAGTTCGTGCCCAGTTTCTTACCCTTCAGCAGGATCTTTCCCTTCAGTTCAAAGGGAGAGGGGAGGTAGCAGTCCTCAGGTTTTGGAGCATCGAGCTGGATCTTGTCTCCGAGGATCTTCTTCAGGTGCTGAAACATGACTCTCTGCTGCTTTAGGGAGCAATGGTTTTCTAAACACAAGATCAGTGGAAACTCAGATGCAACAAAAGCATACTTGTTGATGACGTCAATGACGCTGCGAAAAACAATCTGTGATGTCATTGTGTGACCAGTGTAAATAACAGGTTCGTTATCAGGCCCATCCCACACATCCAGCTCTACACTGCGGCAGCCCATCTTGAGGGCACGGATATACCCCGTCACATCAGACGGACCTCTGAACTGATCCTCTATCAGGTATGTGTTGTGGGATGCATTGATGTAATAGTGGGACAAGGGCTGGCTCATATCTTGGCATACTGTTTTTTGTTCAGGGTCAAATATATGGCACTCTGGAGACATAAGATAGTTGGTGAACCCGTCAAGAGAAAGCCAACCCTTGGACTGGCCCTCTTTAGACGGTTCATATTTTTGAATGACCTCTAAGCTGGTGTCTTCACTGACTTGTGCCATTCCCTGCTCTGCCTCCAGAAATATCATTAAGTCCTTGGTATCCAGAAATTCTTTGTTGCTGGAGAACTGAACAAAGAGAAAATAAATTTCTGGTCTGGTGCAAAGATCGTGAAAGACCTCAATGAACTCCTCTTTTGTGATATCAGAACCTGCTTTGTCCTTAGCTTTGTGAAGCTCCTTGAACTTTAGTTCTATTTTCACATTTTTAAGTCCCGGGTTCAACTTTTTGACTAGCTGCACGGCAGCACATATTGTTATTTGTTTGCTGTTGTTACCGTCTGCCTCATCAAAAAGTTCACCTAGCCAAGATGAGCGCATGTTGTTCTGACTGCTCTCTATCATGTTCAAGGTATGTTTTCCATAGGAGATCAGGTACCTTAGCCCTGTAATCCATATGTTGGCTACATCTGCGGTGTTTGCCACCAAGTCCAGGGACTCATAGTTCTCCCCAAAGATGATAGAGAAAGCACAGTCCTCTGATATCTGGTCATAGGTTCCATTAGTTCTAAAAGTGTCTGTATTTTTTCCTGTCCGAACCTCCTTGATGGATTTTACATCAATTTTGGCCTTTTCTGATTCCTTTTTTGAGGGCTCCCATCTCAAAGACTGCATGTCGGCATCAAGGAGAAAGTAGCGGTGGTAAATGCGCGAATTGGATCGCACTTTCTTCAGCTCGGAGCCATCCACCATTGCATTAATACAGTCACTTGCACTGCTAATTTTCTTCTCAGTGGGCATGCTGCTGAATGATACGGTCTTCTTCCTTTCTTTACGCTGTCTTGAGCCATCCTGCAGAGAAACAGAGCATAATGCATAATTAAAAATCCTTCCATAAATAGTGAGTGACAAATAAAGTCATAATTTTATAACAATTGCACTTCAAATAAACATTGAGTGAAGTTTTTTTGTTCCCCTTAAAAGGTATATAATGTGTGACCAATTTCACTTCACTATTTAAAGTCTGACAAATGCTGTTCATAGGATTCAGGATTAAATATTCTTCCTTCAGGCTTTCCATACGTAGACCAAATTCAGGTAAATATCTCCCTTACAGAACTATTCAACAGAACACAACATGCTGCCTGCTCTGATATACTGTTTGCAAGTTATGGCCTTCCCTCCTGCCCCCTCTTTGTTCCCGCTGAACATTTTCTGAGCAGAATCACAGCAGCAACTTTGTTCGGTGACTTAAGGTACCTGTCAGTGTACATTATGGAGATACAACAGAATATCTCCCTCAGGAGAGTATCGCCCACACAAATCCAGTCATCTTCAGCAGCCACATTCCTGACATTTTCAATGAACCCTGCTCTTTCCACTGCAGCAGGTTCCTTCAGCACAAGGGCATCGTTTTATACTTTGGATTATTTAAACTCCTTTCACATTTTTTGCATCAGCCAAACCCACATCCTTGTTAATCATCATGTGGCAGCTTAATGGTACCACTTTATACAAAGGGAATGCATCATTTTGTCAACTATATGATGTTGCCAAGTTCAGAATACCTTATGCAGCACTCCAGCAGAAACCCTTGATCTTAATTTTCCTTTGGGGTTTAATGAAATGCTCGAAACCTTCCCAGCCTCTTATGTAATCAGGCTGAGATGTGCATACCTCACATACTGAATGAACTAGTGCACATAAATATCACTGTGTCAAGGAAACATTGGCAAAGTCACAAAATCTGATTTAATAACAGGAATGATGGGCTTCGTGTATGATTTACATGCCTCTATATCTGCATGCCTATAAATGCATATAGGTGCTTTCACACATCCTCCTTCTGACATTACATCTTCCTCCGTTCACTTCACCCATCCAGCTGACAGCTTTAATAATGATACATTTTACAATGCTAAGAAGTGTAGCTATCATTTTTCACAGTATCACTTCTTTGTATTTTTGAAGCAGTTTCATCATAATCACTCATTTTTGTCTACTGTCTGTCTGCTTACTGTTTCCCCTATGGTCTCACCACACTATCACAGCTCAGCAGTTGCTGTTAGAGATACACAGGGATTAGCTGTGCCTACATCATGCAATTGGACAGGATGCAGCAAAAGCAATGGATAGTGACTACCAGTGCAGCCTGCTGCTACCAGCACAGTCTCAGTCAGATTGTTTATTTGCACAATGAAGACATCAAAGTAGATGAGATACAAAACTTAAGCTAAATGGTTGTACAGAGGAAGACGGAAGCTAAGGAGGCTTAAACAAAGTCCTCCCCAACATGAAAAACATTTCAATCTAGTGAAATAATAAACATCTTATCACACAGATCCAGGGAAGTCTGTCAGTGGGCAATTCTGAAATTACAGAAGGCCAAATAATATTATGCAATAACCTTTCCAAATGAATTAATCATTAAAAATCCCATCTGTGTGTTGGAGTATTGCAAAACACACAGAGTGACTGATTTATTCTGATTGGTAGAATCCTACACCTCTCCAAGTCTGGACAGTGTCAAGTAAGATGTAAACATAAGAATCACATTCTTTTTCAGTCTGCTGGTCAAGGACAGTACATTATATCACAGGGGAGCTTAAAACCTAAATGCATGACTGCAGATAATCCTTATGATCTGAGCAAGAATGTGGTCTTCATGTTGACCTTGAGTTACAGTCACATCTTACTTTTTGAAATGTTAGTTTCCTGCTATATTGCCAGGGCCGCCACGCCGGGCATTCTCCTCAGGATTTCCCTCTGCTTCCTCTAACAGAACAAGAAACAATACTGTACACTCCCATCTCTGTCTTAGCATTTGTTATTATTTCCTGAGGAGACCGTTTCTTATGCAACAGTCCCGTTTATGCCTCTGGTGGAAGTCAAACAGCCCAGGGTGTTTTCTTTCGCAATAAGTAAAGTTTTATTAGTCCTTAAATGGTGCTTCGCAATGAGAGCTCACCATCATCAGACTGTGTATTTATAGTTCCATCAGATATTTGCTTTACAGGGTAAATATTCTTCTAGATAGAAATACCGCTTATCACCTCTGTTAATCTCAGTTCAACATTAACTCCATCTTCAAAGTGAACTATGATAAAGTCTTCTTTATTAACCACACCATAGCACAGCTCCAAAACGAGCTTTAAAATGAGAGGACGACCTGAAATGTCAAAGTAATGTCAGCAGTACATCCTTAATTAAGACCTCGAACTTTCCTCCAAAGATCAAGGCAGCAAAAAAATAGGCCTCATTGCTTTTAAGAATTTATGAGCCGTTACTAGTGATTATCAAGTCTGATTGGGAGTGTAGTCAAATTCCACAGAGCAGAGACAGTTTGTTACAAGTGTGAGCTGGAAAGTACATTTCATAAGCCCAGAAATGACAGCAGTACACCAGTAAGTACACGCTGAGTCACCGGTATTGATCAACAACCTAAACCATTTCCCACTCGATGTGTAACTGGTATTTTGTGTTAATCAGCACTGTCACCAACGTTGCCTTTACAGTAGGAAACATCCACAACACACTGTATGGTGTTGTTACTTATCACTTCTTTGAAACCTGTGATAATGTATTTTTTATAAAATGTCAGGGAATAAAAGGTTCAAGTTTCTTTATTTGTTGAGAGAATTTTTTTGCATAACAATGCTCATACTCCATTGCAGGGTTTATTTTTCTTCTTGGGTATGTCCAGAGAAGAAAACCCCTGGTATATTTTGAAAGAACAACATAAAAAGAATATTGGATGTTTCCGTGGTGTTTCATAACAAAGAAATAATAACAAGTCTAATCCCATCAGGCTGACCTTGACAAGGGAAATTACTTTTATGCCATTGCATACCATTTTAATATGTGTTTGGTTTCTTTGACAGTTTGTGCTGAGTGAGTGAGTGAAGGAAACACAGTAAGAGAGACAGTCAAACACAGGATGAAACAATGAGAAAGCAAGTGAATAAATAAGACAAGAGTATATCCAACCGCTCACTGATCCCATAGGAATCTGAATCCCCTAATGGACTGAATCCTGTATTTTTTTCTGGCTCAGTGAGCAGTTATGAACCGTCTGTACGACTGAGGACATGTCAAGGGACCCATTACTCCCTGCTCCACTGTTCATCCTACATCCCCAACAACAAACAATGCGGATCACCTTCAACTTGCATTAAGGTGAAGCTATTCAATGAACAGAATTTAATTAATACAAATCAAACACAGAAACCAAATTGGTACAAATGTCGCCCCTTTTGTTGGCCTAAGAAGACCTGAAGAAGATCCTTGGAGACAAGATCCAGCTCGATGCTCTGCAATGATGATGTTTCTGAACACTCCTACTCAATGACCTTAACTATTAATGCCTGTTCATGATGACATGCAACATCTATGTTACAAAACAAGTTAAATTTCAACATCCTGTGCATATTCTATTTGGAACAGGAAACAGTTTTCAGATTTGTCATTTCCTGTGGCACAATGCAAACACTTGGCCTTGATATCAAGAGTCAGATGCTGAATCATTTTCTAACTCTGGATAAGACCCAAGACTGCATTAAAAAGTCTCCTCCACTACCTACCAAGCAAGCTGAGGCCACAGCATGGTTACCTAAGAGGCTCATACATATCCCACAGCTTTAACAGTGGGATATGTACCTTTTTTAAGAATAATAGGCCGGCCCAAGAATACATAACAAAAGGACTTATGAAGCTTGTCGACACTAGAAATCGGTTAGCCTGAAGAGGCTCTTCTTTAGTAATCCTTTAAAACTTTCTTTAGAATGATCGATCACCACAATTAAGTTTCTCTCCATGGAGGTCTTATTTAACATACTGATGGTTAGGTTAACTTATGGCTTTAACTTGACAATGGGACAAACACTTAAATGCCACAGGAATGAATCCTAAAAGCCAGGAATGGGCAAGCATTTTTTAACTTTTGGTTTCCTTTCCTCGACATCAGTGGGGGTTTTTTGAATGGATATTCAATTACATGCATGAAATCAGGTCTGTGGTTAACACAAGCTTAGGAGATATTCACACTACAATATGAAATTCATCAGTTAATACCCCAGGTGCGAATGATAAAAGCTTTTGCGTGTCTCAAAAAGGTGGTTGCTAACAAATGGCTAAATGAGACTACAGAGGTTGCCGCTGACATTAAACATCATCATGCTGACCACTGACCTTCTCACTGGTCCATCTCTACAGGCGGACTTTAGCTGGCAAACTATTTTAATTCTAACTTTACAATCTGTAGATTGAACAATTTATAGTTAAGTGTGTATAGTATAGTGCAATAAGAAGCTCAGTCATGCAACTGGATGGAGTTTGTTTATAGCCTAACATTAGCTCTTTACTTCTGGTGATGGCATTTACGCTTCAAAAATCATAAAAGTGGTGTTCATTAGTGAACAAAACATGTCAGAGTAGCATGTAACATGTAGAGTTTTTTTTTCTGCAATAATCCATAACCTAATGAAAATATCCTATAGGCTTTTTGTAGAGGGAACCAGGGAACTGCTTCCAGGTTAGCCTGCACCATAAGAGATCCCTGCAGCATTATCATGCTTACATCCCATGTTCTCTACAAGTAGGAATGAATTTTAGGATTGAAAGATTAAATGTTAAAATCACAATTTTGAATCCTAACTCTCTGTACTTTTATTTGTTCAAGCAAACCTTTCCACTGCATATTAATTGGCAGGATGACCTGTTGCATCAAACTAAGCACTCATCAAGTCGCATCAACAACCTTCAAGACTGTGTTGACGCCACCTGAAATTTTCTATGAGCGGAGGAGGCTGAGATGAAAACAAATCTGATGTGTGTTTAAGAGAGATGGGAGAGTAACAGTAACAGAAAAAGATTTTGAAGGAACAACAAAAAATCCAACTAAATGAGTCACAAAGAAACTCTACTGGTGACAGCAAGGAAGAGGAAATGAATATACTGAAAAGAAGTTTTGATAAAAACATTGCACTGTAATGTCAATGGCAACAAAAAATACCATAAAGGGATTATTTGTCTGATAAACGCAGTGAGACCTCTTTAGATGGATTCTAATTTGAATACGTACTTGTGAAAATAAATGCAAATCATACTCATTTTAATCAAGATCAAAGAACAATAGGACCTTATAATAATAAGACAGTAAGCTAACCATAATACACACTGTAGGTATTCAGCATTAAGTATTCTAAAGCCTCACAAATGTTCCAGTAAACAGCTTGTTGTTCGATTAAAATAGCATACGGAGACTTTTTGTTCTCTAGCTTCACTGAAGCCAAATCCCACAGGAGTTTAAACCTGGTAAAAACGCCCAGCTGTTTCTGTTCTGTACCATATGATATCAGCCGGTCAAATGAAGTGTGAAGAGGGCAACTGCCCTGGGAGTTAACTTTATCTACCATTTCCTCAATCAATATACATGAGAGTCATATGTCTATTTTTGCAACAATGAGGTTGTGACTATAAGTCTGTCAGTCACTTGAGTTCAATGTGAGCCGAGATCTGTTTGCATTTTTCATGCACAGGTTTCATTATCATTATTTTGTATGTGTCTTGACAGACATGTGTTTGTGAATTTGAGGGGTTTTGGCTGATGTTATCCAACTTGCATGTGGAATAAAAAGTATAGCTGCATCAAAGGAGTGCCTGCCTTCAGTCACTGGATTGTCTGATTCTCTTAGGACCACATAATCTCCTGAATTACACTGGTGGGTACAAACACACAAGTAACAAGAGCCCATTTCTCAGTATGAATAACTATTCTCCAAAGCTAGAAACTGACTACTATCAACGCACTGAAACCATAAAGTTTCCCAGAAATTTAAACTTAGCTTTTCTATGCCAGTAATTCAGTTCAGAAAAACTAAAATATACCATTAACCAGAGAAAAATTGCCCTAGGTGTTCAGAGTTAATTGTTCATCACCATGTTCCTCCAAACTGTTCTCTGTGGATCTGTTCCAGGATTCATCAGCTCTTAGTTTTTTGGCTCTAGGCTTTGGGAGAGAGCCTCTGATGTTCTCAAATATTGATTGAGCCATTAACCACAGTTATAATAAATTCATTTGTTAATTCAGTAATATTAATAAGTACATTTTCACACTTCTGGTGCTTTCTTAAGTTGCAGACTGTGACCTGTGCTTAAAGAGCCATATTGTGTACCTTCTCTGACACACAAGTCAAACATTTCACGTTATTTGAGGAAAGGTTGGGCAATCGATTTACACAACACGCAGCCAGACAGAAACAGGCCACTTCTACTCTTCACAAAATTGTTAATTTGATATGTTTCTTTTAAATACTGGATAGGGAAGAGGAACACGCACACGTACAGTAATTAGCCTCTGGAGAGGATGACACAGAATAATCCATCTGATGATTATAAGCCTGTGAAAATCATTGGTGATCTTTAGCCTGCAGATATCAGATGAATAAAAAATATGTCATGGACTTTCTCCTCTGTGTTCCACTTGACCTGCAAGCAAGCTTCAACCACGAACCATGTCACCCTCTACAACTGGTTCCCTGACATCTCTACCGCAAGTGTGAATTAAAAATATAATGAGACCTTGAGAGATATGTCAAGCAAGCAAGTCAAGCACAATGATGTTTTGACTCATTAACATCACTTCTAAGCACCTCTAACTTCCAAGAGGCTTCTTCAGAACTGAAGAGAGGAGAAACGCCTTCAAGAAACTGAAACAAGTCCAGTTGCCTACAATATAGCACTCAGAATTACCATGACCTGGATGACTGAGAACCTTCATCAACATTACCAGCACTATTTCTCATTTCATGGTGAGCACGTCATTTCCCAATCAGTGTGTTGGGCCTGCTTCAGATAGAATAAGACAAGAAAAATAGACAATGTCCAGCTTGTCTCCTCTGACATTACAAGATGAAAGGGCATTCTTAATTGTTTTAGTAGCTAAAAATAATAGTCAAACTTTTACTTAACCACTTTGAAACATGGCCTTTTGGCCCTTTACATACCACACCCAAGGGCTGCCTTCACTAAGGATTAACCAATATGTTTTTTGTTTTTCAGGGCTGGTACCAGTTGTTAGTAATAAAGTAGAGCAGTAAGTACTGTATTTACATAAAATTTCAAGGTACTTTACTTGGGTGTTTCCATTATCTGCACTTTATACTTCCACTCCACTACATTTATTTGTTAACTTTAGTTAAGTGTTACTAAAGTGCAGATTTAGATCATTCAGTGTTGACGGGACAATGAGTGAGACCAGAGTGGTACCTACAGACAGAGAGAGGATGCTACATTAGAGCCAAAGCAACACATCTTTAAATTATTTTTTTTTATCGATAATCGGACCAAAAAAAAATCTGTAGCCTTCACTAATGGGTCTATGGGATATGAAACCTCTCTGCCTACGGTGCAAAACACCCATACATCAGATAAAACATAAAAGCCACTGATCCACACAGCAAAGCCAAAGCGATACTGGAGATGGCCACAGTGGAGAGATTTGTGCTATAATAACAATGTCATGAAAAGTACACCTATACTTTCCTCAGGTAAAGACTAGGCTAGAAAATGACTCAACAGTATAATTTATCTATTACTCATCTCACCGTATAATTATATCATAACACAAATATCATTTTCAAAGTTTTTTTTCTTTCTTTTTTTGCATTCACGGATAGTGATGGCTGAGCAAAGAGAGAAAATCAGGAGAGATGGTGGGGTTGACATGCAGCAAAGGGTCCAGGCCAGAGTCGAACCCAGATCACTGCAGTGATGACTCATCCTCAGCATGTGAGCTACCAGGGGGCCCTGAATAAATGCTTATCTTTAAAATCTTCAGTACTTATTACAAATACTTTTGAGAACTGTTCAATGTGGAAATTGGAAAGTCTGCCACAATGCTGAATTTATCTGCTGTAATATGAGACAAGAACAGTTCTGTAGTCAAACCTCAAGTATTACTCCTGGATGTTGGAGCTTCACAGTTCCCCCTCTGGGTTCAACCCCCACAAATAAACCCCGACCTGTGACTATTTCTGCTGAAGTGTAGAGCTGTGGAGGGCACCTTTATTAGTGTGTGGGTTAACCTCATACTCTGAAAACACAAAAGCAAACACGCATAAGACTTTTTCATGCTGTAGTCCGAACAAGGACAACCCTGAGATGTCAACTGCTGCATCTGGGAATGCTGGTATAAGTATTACTAGAGAAATATGTCTCAAGACAACTGGCACTGCTTCTACATTATTTCAATAGTCTAAAAGAAAGTAAGCATTTGAGAATGACATTAGTAAGACTGCCATTTTACTTCAGGTGTAATATTTAAGTGGCTGGGCTGCCGTTTATAGGGCCAGCTTACTTGACTGACAAAGATCATTCTCATTTATTAACAGCTGTGGCTCACAGTGAGAAACCATGCATACTAATACATCTTACAGTTAGCCCAGCCTACAGAGCACTTGCACAGAACACTGTTTAACAGTGTTAGCATACTCACAATCAAATTGAGCCTCGCCAAACATAACTAGGAACCGTTCCTAATACACTGTACCCATTTATTGATTTGGTAATGCAATGCAACAGCTGTGTAGCACAGTGTGCACCACTTAATTGTTCAATCAGGTCAAACTTCAAAGCGTTTATACATTATTCAAGTCAGGTCAACACTGCAATTGCTCAAAACGATCTTATTCACATTCTGATCAGACTTCAACTGGGGAACGATCAAGCAAAACTGTCATGTCACAGTTCAGACTAACAGAGGAGAGTGAACGGCATCAGCACAGCTCAGCATCTGATAAGGCTTCCATGATGAGACCATTTCAGAACGCAGGCTTCAAACACTCTGCCTGCACTCACAATGAGCACAATTAACATATTAGCTGCCAATTTCACAAGATTTCAATAGCCAACATTGTTATTGTTGCAAAACAGCTTAGCCGATTCATCCTAGGAGCCTCTTAAGATTGAACAGCAATGCGAGACAATGCTGAAGCACTGGGGACAACAAATAACTGGTCAATTTCATTTCAATCAAATCAAAACAGGCTGTTTCCTCTATTATATGCAGTAATATGAAAGTATGCTTACCAAACCAATTTGACAGATGATTCAACGAAATAGTGTTATAATATAAACACTAACCTTTTTTTTAAGTTTTACTATACATTAAGTGTGCGTAGGATATGCTGCCCAAAGAACCTATTCAAATGTAAGCTCTCATAAGACGATGGACAGTGAAGAGCTGGTCAACAGTAGGGCTTCAAACTGATTATATTCATAACTGCTTAATAAGACAGTTTTTTTTATTATTAATCTATCAATCATGTGGTCTATAAAAGATTAGGAAAAAGCTCATCACAATTTCCTAAACCAGGATTAATGTCCAACCAACAGTCTAACGCCCAAAGATAATTAGTATGCTGTAATTTTAAGATGAAGAAAAGCACTAATTTGTCATTTCTAAGATGCAAGAACCATCAAATCTTTCCTGAAAAGTCAGTCAAAGGATTAATCAATTGTTAAAATATGTACTCTTCCTTCTGTTCTTCATCGCTTAATAAAGTAAAATATTCATTCAACTACCCGCAAGGGCATCAAACCGCCTTTCCCATTAATGTGGTAGAACTGTAATCACTGCCAAGTAATTTGAGCTACCCTTGAAATAACTGGGCGAGGCACTTGTGTAAATCAGTGACACCTGAGCTAATGAATGAATAGGCAATTATTCAGGTGAGCGACTGAGTGCTGCCGAGAGTCGCCTTGAACACATGCGGCCACAAAGAGTGAATGCGAGACAGTGGCAGGACCCTACATATCAAGGATAGCTGTCGACAGATCTCTAATAAATTACCCCATCAACTACCAGTGGCATTGGTTTGGGCAACTGGACTGAACTCAAGCATGCAAACTTCATTGCTCAACAATGTATCCAGCAAGTCCCTCCCAGAAGTAGGACACAAAATAAGTTTGCTTTATCTGTGGTTGGCAAATTTAGGCTAAATGATGAATTAATTAATTAATTAGACAACGTTTAGCAATATCAACAACATTTGCATTGCCACATTAATGATGGGAACTTCATGTTACCCACTTCAGTAAAAGACAATGTGCAGTAAAAATGTTTTCCATCTTTTTTAACTCAGGGGAATATGTTGAACATAGTTGCTCAGTGTGAATATTATGAACTGTCTTGCTCAAGCAACTTCAGCAGTCAGTTCAGGAGAGACTGAGCTTCACACTGCATTCCCCCCTTTGGCCCTACCTCAATCCTCTATTTGGGCGTACAAAATAGGGCAAGCGATGACTACATTTACCCGTTTGAATCAAGGTACTCACAAGGACAGACGTACTGTAGCATACACAGCAATAACTATTCAGCACAATTAATCAGAAGGCCGAATGGAAACAGCACCGTTTGGGAGCTATTTATAAACATGGTGAACACTGATGACTACATTAGCATTGACAGTGTGCAGCACAAAGTACTTAGTATACAGTAGACGTATTTAAAGCGTCCTTTTACCGAAAGCGATGATATAACATTTAATCAGTGCAATAATTTGGCTCAAGGAAAAGCTCTCTCAAAACACTTTAATGTCAATATATTCAAAGTGAATTTACAACCTAACGCTGACCCCTTCAACTGTGCCAAGTCTTAAAACTGTGGGAAACCTGATCTAAAATCATTACTGTCAAATGTGAACGTAGGTTTACAAAATGTAGCGTGCAAAGATGATCTGTGGAAACTTTCTGACATTGAAATGAGAGACTGTTTATATGCACTCTTTGGCAGAGAAAGCACAAGTGGTAGTGCAGGGGAGGTTCACCTCTAAAACACATTAAAATAAAGAAGAACCGATACAAATTAGGCTGTACTGTTGATTTTACTTTTCTTTGCCGTTACCACAACTGGAGCAAACACTGTGTTATCCTTTTACAGGTGCTGCAAATCAAGTTAATCAAATAAGATTTATGATATAATTCACATCACACCTTGGGCTGTGATGCGCTGGTCTCATCTGAGTAATGCAGGCTGAACTGCCGTTGAGCCAGAGAAAATCATATGATACAATATGATGAATCCCATGGAGAAACTTGTCTTGGGCTCACAGCAAATCTGGTCCACCATAATTAATACCATATTGTTTTTCCCTTTTAACAGGGTGATATCACAAACTGAGTTTGTTTTCTTCTCCTACCAGAGCTGTGAAATAAGTGTTATTTACCAAGCAATGGAAAGTTCCTCTTTGTTCAAGAGCATCTGAGGTGAGACGTGAGCTGGGAAACAAAGTGTGGCCATTGGCTCATTATTTCTCCTGCCACTGGCCACCCACATACAACATGGTCACAATTTACTTGTGAAGACAGGGTTTAAATGAACTAGTAAACACCTAAACCATAACTCAAGCTATGTGTAACTGCTTTAGTATTGTATAGTCACAATGTAATCCAAACATACGCTGCTTTTTGTTTCATACAGCAGTTTAACTGCCTCATTTGATATTTTAACTGCATGGAAAGTTAATTCAAACTACAAAGCAAAAAAAGTGTGCATATTTCTAGCAAGGCTGGAATTTTTACATCTGAACAATGGTGACGTGCAGTTAGGGAGCAAATTACTTTACACTAAAAGCATGAGAAAATGTCAAAAATATAGTAGCACAACTTCTTGGATCCACATCAAACCGTAATCAGTTGCGTCTTGGTCCATTGCAAGTTATAAAAATATTCCACTGACCTAAAAACAAACAAACACAAACAGGACTGGAAGCTTTACCTCCATAATGAAGGTTATCACTATACCATTCTATTTCTGGAGAGAAGAAGGAGGTTATCCGTTCACTCCAAAATCTATCTCTATTCCGCCATTATACTGTATTTGAGAGAAGGCTGACATCTCTGCAGACGATATCTCTAAAACTCGGCAGCTAACAAAACAATCTAGATGGTTAAATAGCACAACCGGTAAGAGTAAAAAATGTATATTTTGATTTGGGGGTGAAGATTTTTCCATCCAAAATCTATCTTTTGAGAATTAGACAATCACACTGCCAAAGTTTGAAAGTTGGTAGTTTCATCTTTCATTGAGAGGATATGGTCATATTTTGAGGTCAACTTCAAATCATGTCAGTTGAAATACTTTCCAAAGAATCAAGAGATCCAATAATAATTCTCTAACCACTTCTGTAGCATAATACTCCAATATTCTCAGCATGTCTCAAAAACAAATTACTTTGCCAAATAGGTAGACCTTCTGCATTTAATTGGGGGGAAACAGAGAGCCAGTGTATTTGGCGATATCTTTTTTTAAAAACAACAGTTTAGAGCATTCAAATGGACAGTGAGAGGAAAAGCTAGACTATGGATGTCTACATCTATGGATTTATTGGTGCTTGAAAACTTGCCACTAGTGGAAGGATGAGTGGGAGGCTGAGTGTAGAGTTTGGGTGGAGTATCATCTAAAGTTCAGCATTCAGCAACCATCAAATTAAGAGATCTACAAAAGGTGTTATTTTGTCAACCCTGGATTACAAGCTTGACTTTTTCAGACTGTGCACATACAATTTTGGAGGAAAGTCTCAACGTGCCAGTTTCGGTGTGCCATTAGCTTGTACCCCCCTCACCACACACACGCATGCATACACACCCACACCACCAAATATGTTCATGAGAAACCTTCATAGAAGTCAGGTTATTGTGAAGTTACTATGAGAATGTGGTTGGTGTTGTTCCGACCACATCCTCCCATCACTTCAGAGAAGCAGTTTAACGAGAACTGAGGGCCCTGACAGACGGCGTGAAACAAGCTGCCTTGTTAGCACTGGTCCAACCCTTCTCAACCACTGTCTCACTGCAATATTCTATCAGTCATGGCTGTCAAAAACACAAACAAGGAAATGCTAGCGTGCAGAGAAGGGCATGGCTCACTGCATACTTGATTTGTTTGATATGATTCAGATGGGATATTCTGAATTTTAGGGACACAAAAGTAAAAAATGAGTCCTTATATCATCATACTCTTACTTTCTTCATCCACTAAAGTATTACATGTTCCCTGCCACCACATTATTGATGAAGTATTCATGTAGTATGGCAGTGTCACTTTTTACGCCAGTCAATCCAAAATATGAGCTCTTACTTTTTGGTTTGTTGGTGGACAAGTAGCATTCATTTATTCCTTTATAAAGATTATTGATAAAGAAATCCACTTCCTGCATCAACCCAAACCTTGGTAAAAGTCCATGTTCTCTTTCTGTGACGTTAACATTACATTCATTTTGGCTTCAACTTATGGGAAGTCATCCTCTCTGCTGTGACTCACTGCATGTTTATCCATCTGTGTGTGTTGCTAAGCAAATGACACAAAATCATTTTAAACTGCCCCGTTGTGCAGTTCACTTATTTTTTCTGCCTCGTCATGAAGGCTTTCATTGGGTATTCTGATATGGCACTTAGCTGAATTAAGGTCATTGAGCATTTCAGAATCATTTCTTGTCTGCATGGATACCCTGGCACTGGACCTCCCCGGAGAAACCTCAGGACCAGTTCGCTAAATTGGACAGGGTCGTCAGTCTTGACAGTAAATGTTATATAAAAGAAACCTTTCCGTCTATTACACAATAACTTTTGAGTTGAATCCAAGATGTCTTCAAAAAGAAGTCTAAAATGTAATGACATTTCTCTTATTCAAATAAGCTCCCACATGTCTCGACAGAGCCTATAGATCACAAGCGTAGACATCCCACTGAAATAAATTGTGCTCAAATGGCCTGGGAAGTAAGACAGATCCTTGTGTAGTGAGAGATTACTTGGGTCTTAACAAGGCAGAAATGTCAATATTACTACCATCAATCTCCAGGCAGAGGTCACGTCAAAGTTCAACACCCACAATGTGCCAAGAATGTGCTGCCTGCGAACCTGCTGGCAAAAAGGTGAGCAGCTGATCCCTGTCCGCTGCCAGGGAACACACCCAAAGCAGAAGATTTTGATAGTGCACTAGGCATGGGAAAATATGAAACATTCATGTCAAGATTATACTGTCCAACATAATTGTGATTCATGGTATTATTCCAGTAATCGTCAAAATAGTCTTAAAACTTTAAAACAAAAACTAAAATTGCACTAAAAACACACTAAAATCAGTTTATTTTGTTTGAAAACAAATATTTCTATTGCATCACAGATAGGACATCTTTTTTTAGTGAGAAGAATCTTAAATTAGTGATCATAAATCGTCAGGTCTTCCTACACAAATAAAGGCTAACTGAATTAGAGCTGTGCGATATTACAATATATATCGTAGTGCAATATAAAAATGTCTACCGTAGGATATAACCCTCTGTTGTTTATATCGTAATTTTAACGTGTAGGCTACTTGTTTAGCACTGTTGCTACACTAACGTTAACGTACACTATGGTTGTGATTTAATACGCCGTGTAAAGCACAACTCAACGTCGGAATGACCGTTGGATATCCAAATTTTGAGTTCAAAACAAGTTCAGTGTATGAAGGCGATGTAACTGCAGCAACGCTACCGCTTTGTGGTAGCATTTTTACGTCACCCGCAAGGACTCGTTTACGGCACCGGTCGCCCAGGAGTAAACAGAGGCAAAGCAGCATGGCGGAGACGGAGGAGAGCGCAATGGAAGACGAAAATAACGTTACTAGTAACGTTACATCAGACACGGATACAGAAGCAGAACCCAGCCGCGAGGCCTACTGGCTGTCCTACCCGGTAAAAGATCTTTATTTTTTTATATTTACATAAAAGCTTGGAATAGTTTTTGTTTACAAATTCTTAATTGTTGTGACAGTCCTGCAAAAAGTCACGAATAAAAGGAGAAAGTGCCATTCATTTGCCTTTCATTCACATGGTTATCAAAAATAGTGCCGAGATGTGATTGATTTGAATATATATATATAATTCTAAGAAAAAAATACTATATCGGGATATATATCATTATCAGGATATAAAATTAGCTATATCAAGATATAAAATTTTGTCCATATCGCACAGCACTAAACTGAATGGTGGTAACCGCATGTCTCTGTCGTTGCATTTTAAATCCAGCTGGCATGAAAGGGAATGAAATCAGTGAGTCTATGTAAACATCATCCAAATAAGAAGCCAACATTTAGGACATCTCTCTCAGGACCCATTTTGGGTCTATAAGCTATGTAAATGTTCTCTTAGAGTACAGATAATTTAAGAGTAATGTAATAACGTGAAGAACACGGATTATGTTTCTCAGTATAGCCAAATAACTCCTCTTCACCATTTTCAAACTTCTGCCTAACTGACATTATGACAGCAGCAGAGACTTGCATTACAGAGTTGCTGACATTAGCTTCAGACAAAGTCTCGGAGGCTTTCAACGTACAGTAGACTGATGCAATGTGCAAGTGTCATCATCTTCGGTACCCCTTAAGCAATACTCCCAATGTTCATACTCCTGAAAATGCAAAGCTGTAGACTGAAAGTCAGAATCACATTCAGTCCAAGACCAGATAGTTTAGAAACATTAATCTGTTAATAGGTGTGTTTGTTTCTTTGCGTATCCATCAGAAACAAGTACATGTATGCATTTCATCACAGTTATGAGAGCCTAGAAGATCGGCACCTGGAGCAAGTCAAGACTTGAGTGTCTTGCTCTGGGATTTTCTCCGATTATGTTATGTTTCTTTTCCAGCAACATGAGATGTTTTATTGTGTTACTCACTACTAGACATGCCAGACAGGTAACGTTAAACTATCTTACTGGAGGCTTAAAATGATTGGAAATTAAGGTACACGAGTCATAATGTCTAACTCTCCTTTTGACACTAAAAATCTTCCCACATCAGGATTGTTTTTATAGCAAGGTGATGTAGCTATGATGAGTGGAAGGGGATGTCCATAAGTCCATCAGTCTGACAATATTTGTAATAACCTATTAATACAATATCAAATTACAAGAAAACACAACTGGAAGCCTGTTCATACTCTGCCTGGAAACAGTTAAGGCCATAAGCTAAGCTAGTTAAATAAGGAATTTGACAACTCTACTTGAACACAGCTTTCCTTGGTGAGAAAGTTTGCAACAACCGTGCTCATGGATCAACATTTATCATCAGAATCTACACAAAGCATGACTGGATGGAAGGAGGTCACGTGAGACGTAGAATCCATCTTAAATTGTAGACTACAAACAGCCACTAAGCGTCACAAAAAAGGTCAAATTATCGCACATTATGGCAATTCTGGAATGAACGATCGTACATCATACAGAGGGAAAAATTACCATACATTTAAAAAGCTGCTCACTCGTTTATTCAAAAAGTCCAAGCGTGCAAAGCTTTTACTGTTCTGAGGCAGACCCTATCAGTAATCTGTGCATATGTGAGGTCAATACACAAAACATCCAGTAGCCCTGCATGCCATTTTATTACCAGCAGTCACTATTACTATCATTCTACATTATCTGCAACTGTATATACTGCTATCCACTTTCTGGACACTCAAGTGCAATATTCTCCTTGATGGTGACATCAAACACAGTATCCCATTTACATCAGCTCACTTTCATCCAGTGCAATCTTTCTTTAGCAATTTGATTATCTATTAAACTTATCGGGTTTAGCTTCTGCGTAGGTATAACGATCACAGTACCTTCAACCACATGCTTCTTAGTGTACAAAAGAGTTCTGTGTACACCATCTCGCTGACATAATATTTTGCTGCTTTATTCCAGTATTTCTCTGTTGATGTAACACTTTATTTTCCCCCTCTAGGAACAATAAAGATCATCTTATCTCATCCTGTCTCTACAGGCATACACATACAGCTAGATTGCTAACATTCATAATCAAATAAAAAGGGAAGATCTGCTGTACACATTTTATGCGAAAATATCCAGACAAAGCACGGGATGTGCTGTACTGGTTACTGGCCTGTATTGTGAAACCATCTATTTCACTGACATGTTACGGGGCAGGGTTCATGAAAAGCAGGCATAAGGATGTACACAAAAAGAGACTAATTAAATCATGGCAGGGATTTTTTCATTCCAACTTCTAACATCCTGTGTTCAGTGTAGACGTGCAGGCTTGGCTAATGTTTACCTTGATAATGCTGCTCCTGCGCGGTATTTCAGATTTGGCATCCACTCCGACAGAGGTGTTGGCGGTTTCCACCCCGGCTTGGCTGCCAGGTGCGACGAGGGATCCTGTGCCGACCATGTTTTCCGATATCCCACAGTCTCCATTCAAGACCGACACTTCGCAATGCGTCTTGCCAGCTGCTTCGTCGCTGGGCACGGCCGTATCCCCAAGATTCAATGGAGGCAGGCTGCCGTCCTCCCCTAACTCCGCCATAGGCACTTCGAGCACACACACACACACACGGACGGACACACACACACAAGCTGGCAAGCTGCTGGGTAGCAAAGCCTTATGTTTCAGCTTTACTCCAATTTCCTGCCTGGCCTATTGCCTCGTTGTAACACGTATTTCTGCCATATCATCTCTCGGTGCACATATCTGTCAGGCTCCTACGGACAGAGGGGCATCGCTCCGTGCATTGTGCTCTGCAAAGAGAAACCACAGCGATTAGCATAATTAGGCAACATGACATTAGTAGCAGCGGTCCAACAGTACCAGCGACGTTAAAGCCGAATGAACAGAGAGCACTGAAGCTCGTCCACAGGACTCACACACACAGTCACATTTCTTCTGCACTGAAAGCGGATGTTAACTTTACATTCAGGGGAAAGGCTGTCATCGTAAAATGCAGCATGATAAAAAAACACATACGTGCTTCCTTGTATGCACAAGGCTTTGTGGCATTTTTTTTTTTTAAACAAGTCCGCCGGTTGTGTGTGTGTGTGTGTTTTTTTTAAGCACATTTCCACCGTTTTTCATCCCACTAATGTTGCATTTCACTGTAGTCACAACCCTCTCCCTCCTTCGGTTCGCCAACGGTTAAGTCAACTCACATTAAAAGCATGTTAAGTTATCAGAAAACGCAAGATTATGTGTGTGTGTGTGTGTAACGCACGGTAAGCTTCGCGTACTTGCCTTCCGAGCTGCCTTGCCTCTCCATGGGGAAGGGACGGGTCTTCCGTTTTAACTTGCTGCCGCCGCTGCTGCTGCTGCCGCTGTGTGCCGAGCTAGTTAGCTAGCTAGCTAACCTCACTCGCTAGCTAGCTGGGTGAAGTTAGTCCGAGTCAGTACAACCTGTGTCGTAAGAGAGAGCAAACAAAGAAAGACATCCCCTCCTCCAGCCTCCAGTCAGTCTCGACAGGCGGTAGTTGTTGTTTTTGTTGTTGTTGTTGTTGTTGTTGTTTTGTTTGTTTTTTTCCCCGAAAAGAAAACTTAAACGGAGCCGTTAGGTGCCTCGCGCGCGACTCGGACCGTCTCCGAGGAACAAAGTGAGCGTGCACGCGCCACAGGCTCCGCAGGCTGCGGTGTCAATCAAAGCTAATTATTATTTCAACAACAGGCACGAAACGCCCCCTTTTATACTTCATACTTCCCCTTCTGAGCAAACAACACAACCTGACACACAGTGCACAACACAACCTGACAACACAGTGCACAACACAACCTGACAACACAGTGCACAACATCTGTCTAATTACACGTGAAGGAATCTGATCTAGACTTTTTTACACAAAGGCGTGTTTCATTTGGCCAAATCCCTTCGGTCACTCTGTCATCTGCATATCAGACACTTTATTATGTATTTTATTTTTACAGGGGAAAAGTCTAGACTGCATGGACTAATGCCAGGGTGCCCTAAGTGGACCTTTTGAAATGCAGACATGCATCAAGAGAATAGATAAGGAGCAATGTAAAAGTCATCAAGACAAACACAGAAGTCAATAGGAAAATACGTTAAAACAGCACAGAAGTCAACAATAAATAGATGGGCTACAAAACAGCAAAATCACAAAAGTCAATGAGAAATACTGTACGTACAAGACAGCACAAAGGGATCTAAGGAAATACATGCAAAACAACACACAAGTCAACAAGAACATGTATACAAAATAGCACAAAAGTACACAAGAATACGCATACATACAGCACAAAAGTCAACAAGAGAATACAAAACAGCACACAAGTCAACAATAAATAGATAGGCTACAAAACAGCAAAATACCAAAAGTCAACAAGAAATACTGTACATACAAAACAACACAAAAGTCACTAAGAAAATACATACGGAACAAAACACAAGTCAACAAGACAATACATACAAAATAGCACAAAAGTACACAATAATATACATACATACAGCCCAAAAGTCAACAAGAACATATATACAAAATATCAGAAAAGTCAACAAGAACATATATACAAAATAACACAAAAGTCTACAAGAACATATATACAAAACAGCAAAATCACAAAGTCAACAAGAAAATACAAACAAAACAAAACAAAAGTCAACAAGAAAAAAGCCTACATAAGAAAACGTACAAAAATCACCAAAAACATGTAAAAAAAAAAAATGGCTAAAACATAAAAAGTCAACAAGCAAATATATCCAAAACAGCACAAGACACATTGACAGTGGCAGCTCCAGGAAACTGAAGGTGCTGTTGCTGATCAGAAAAAAAGTTTTCCCTCAGGCAGAGCAAGAAGAAGGTTTTACTAAAAGCCTACATTATAATGGGTTAAAACACTGCCCTCACTGAGTATAACTCAGGGTTGTATTAGTTTTAAATCAACACAACCAGCTAAATAAAGGCTTTTAACACAACCATTCTCTTCGTTTTGTCTTGTGTGCCCATACAACATCTTCTTCTCTGTTATTAACATTGTTGCTGTCGACGTCAGCTTTATTCAGAAGCTACATCTCTCAAGGACAGCCATTATCTTCCAGAAACACTCACATGACAATTGTTTTTTTTGTTTAGAGTCACATTGTTTGCCAGTCCTTCCTCTTTATAAGAGCAGTGCAGAGACGATGGACAGATCACAGCGGTGAAGCAATAGTCTCCACTGAACAACAGCCTCTTGTGCTCTTGCATCAGGTTGTTTTTTTGTGCATGAAACAATCCCACACAGTAACCTATATAACCAACAGAATCGTCACAAATCGTACATTTTTGGAGATGAACAAGAGCTTTGAAATATTAGTCGCACACAGTAGAAGCTATACGATACATGTAGTTCATATAGCCTCACACCATAGCCTCCTGCATGAGAGACGCAGATAGAGAGTGATGAGGCATGACGTTGTTCTACATGATTTAATGCATTTTATTCAAGGGCCACTGGTTCAGATCAAGGCGGATAAACTAAACAGTGAGGGCTACAAAATCAGGAGGAATGGAGAGTTGTACAACAGATCCACCTGCTGGTCCACAAGGGTTATTGATATTTTTGGATTATTGTGCAGTGGAAATATGTTTTATTATCATCTGTATGTGACAATACAGTTTATTCTTTTGATACATGTTAAGATCAAGGACAGCGTTATTTTTCTTTTCTTTGGTCTGGTTGTGAAAACGCCAGCCAATTTTCTTTTTCTGGTTTTAAATTCAGAGGCCTGACGATATTAAAATACACAATAGTTCTCTAGAAAAACGACTGAAAACATTAGTACAATGAAGGAGTAAGTATAATTCCCCTCAGGGTCAAGGGTCAACCCAGTTGTTCATTTATTAAAAGGTGATATATAAAGAAATAACAGGGCAGTCTGAACAGGAAAAGGTTGAAGCTGATTAAGTACTCATGCTGTCATTACATGTTTCCCTATTTGCATTCATGCATCTATAAAGTTTATTACAGTATATCATAATCAACGAAGGCAGCTGTATTTTGTTCACACCGTAGAATAGATAATGTAGCCGATATCACAAAGTGTCAAACGATGTACAAATGTTATTGTTGTCAGAATATACCTCGTCCCAGGCGAAAGAATTTTAAACATGGGTCATGGTACCGTGGTGTGTGTGTTTGTGTACTCGGGGCTGCAGACAGACTTGTTATCTTTGCTGTAGTTTGAATTTGCATTGGGATGTTGTATATTAATATCGACCGACTGACTCTATGTTGAGGCTTCTGCTAGCTGCTGCACCGAGCAACGTAACCACAGCACTGGTAGCCTGACCTTTATCCTTACAAAGACCTTTGCTTTAGTTCACCTCGGTATAGATTATTGACGGCTGTGCAACAAGCTGTAAACACAAAATTGACTTTTTATTATTGACTATCATCTATTATCCCCTCTAAAGTCGACCTTGTGAGCATGTTACAAAATAATTGCCTATTAACACAACTGATATATCAGTAGGTATATCAGTCAATTTTTGCCAATGACAGATATATTGGTATCGACGTATATGTTGTCCAATATGCGGCAATATGAAAGTTTTTTGATGAAGTTTACTGTGGACCAATATCATTTGAGTTTATTTCCATATTGTAAAATATCCTGACTCTGTTACAAATCTTTGCCACGTGTGTTTGGTGACTATATTTGAGGGATCATTGCAAAATAGGTGGGTTTATCTGCCAATATATCAATATTGGCGTTTTATATCTCTAATATGAGTGTCAGCATCTTTTTTTTTTCCTTTTTGCTCTGTTTTGTTCTCCACCAACCCCAGACGAAAATAGCTAAGCTGTCTCCTCAGCTGCTCGATGCTTCACTATGTTCACAAAAAAGTTTTTGCCTCATTTGGCACTGGCATTTTATACATGTGGGTTTATCAAAGCCTTTTCAGTAAAAACAGACGTCTGTTGAAGGTAGAAACAACACTGATGAGAGCAGTGAGAGCAAACCACAACAGTAAAGTTGCAGGCAGTAAAACCCAAACAATCATCTGAAAGAGACACTAAATAATAATTTGCTGTGGGTGTGTCAGAATGAGCAATTCTCTTCATTCCTTACACATTTAACCATTCTTGTTTAGTGCAGCTTTGACACTGGACAGGTTTGATCGCCACTCAAAGTAGCACTCAGTAACATTTACACACTGAAGCAATGATGAGCATCATTTGGTTCACCTGGTGTTTTTATTATTTATTTATAAACCTGATCAACATTCATTTGATTTATGATTAATATACAACACAGGGTCAGAAGATTGTTATAGACATAATAATGACATATAACAGATTCGAGCTTGAATGTAGAACAATAAAATGATTTTGGACCTTCTTTAAATGTAAAGTAAAACCTTTGTTTCTTTCATTTATAATGAAAGAGTTATGTATAAAAACGTCTATTTGTACAAATTTCTAATTACCACCAGAAATGGTCATGTTAAAGTTACATAGAGGGCAGAATGACGTCAAATTACACAAGTGAAATAGGATGTTCAACTCACATCAGTCATCACAAAATAATAAACAACCTTCTTTTTAATGCAGTGCTTACCAAATGACCATGTGTAGAATTAATATTTTGTGGTTTTATAGTCTTGGGCTTGTGTGGATTATCAGTAAAACTGTATTTCTTGCTTGTGTCGACACATTTCCTGCAAATCCAAATGCAAAGAGGGAGATGTTCACCTGCTCAGTGAAGTCGAACATGTTTTAAACGCAACACTGGGAATATTTCTCACAGCTCTACTGAAGTTATTTGAGCTTAATATTATAACAATCCCAAAACATCCCTTTAACTTCAATCAAGACAATCAATACTAAACCCGCTTTCTTTTTTTTTTTTCCTGACATGTCCTTTGCTCGTGTCATGGGTATTTTATAACAAGCTTAGAGGGAGTACATCAGAGTTACAGAACCTCGCCTCACAGACGGAGAGTCAACAACAGATGTAAATAGTCTGAACAGTGTAAGTCAATTTGCAGACCCGAGGGCCGATCTTCAGCCTATTGGAATAATTTCAGTGGGGCATTTGCATGAAGCAGGACACCAGGCAGACACCCACTTATTGCCGCATCCAGTTGTTTTTTTCATGTTTGGACAGTTGAGGAAGTGGTTTATATAAGGGCAGGGGTTGGCTGAAATGAAGAATAGACAGAACAATAACAAGGTTAGCTTGTTTGTCTTTTATTTCTACCTCAGGGGACAATATTCCTTGTGACACACACCCAATTAGCCCACAGAGTTACTTACTGCAGAGTTTGTCCTCACAATCGTCGGGACAGGAGGCACACGATTCTCCATTTTTATAAGGTGGCCATCCCCTGAAGTTTCCTCTGTTAAACAAAATGCAGTTTCAGAATATTTATTTCTCTCAGAAGTCACATGTAAAGCAAAGTCATGGGTTTCATATGGAGGCTGAACGGGTCACATACGCTCGATAGTAATGGCAGGCATAGAAATAGACGTCATCGTTGGTGCAATATGTCATTCCACAGCCAACTCTGTAGGAGCTGTTCCACACCACCTGACAACAAAAACAAAAGGTTATTGTCTTCAGTGCCACTTTAATTTGGAAACTCCTAACTAGTCAATCATATTGATTGACCAAACACTGTCACAACTCAATCGTGTTTTGTCTTGTTTTTTGAATACCTCATTAAACACCTGGGTAACAAATGTGAATGTGTAGGTTAAGTACACAAGTACAAGTATATCTTCCTTACAATAACATTTATGGTGGTAAAATAACTGTTTTTTGACAGCTAGTTTGCTATCATTTTTTTTGAAAGGATATGAATGTTTTGGCGAACGATCACACTGATTTTGTACAGACAATTCACCTTTAAATTTATATTTCTGATCATAAAATGTCTCATCGTTCACACAGCTACAGAAAGCTACAATACACTTTAATTAACCATTGGTAAGGTTTATTCATACTGGTCCTTAATCAAGTGGATGTATTAAACTTTTCAGATACTACTTGCACTTTTCAGTGTCAGATATTGACACTTTTGATGTGCGAGTAGTAATTTGAACCTCTGCTTTAATTTCAAACATTAACCATCCAACAACAAAGCATCAACATCACTGTGTTACTTGCTGTTATCACTGCTGTTGCATCACACTTTGTTTTTCCTTAAAGATAACACCATTTTCTTTGTGAACACATTGGTACCCTAGCAACAGGTGAGTTACCTGTGTGTAGTGACCAGTGGTTTTCCAATCTCCTAAGGGATACGTGAATTTTGACTCCTCATTGTGCCAGGCAGTGATGACGTCCGTCCATGACAATGGTTTGGATGAATAGAACAGATTCTCACCCAATTCATATCCTTGGTGAGAAACACATGGCAGCGCTGATTAATGGGTGTCTGCAAATACACAGTTTTATTTTCATGTCCCGGTAGATTAAGTTATTACGATAAAACAGGGTTCATTAAAAGGCCTACTGATGATAATCTCTGCAAAGATAACATAAAATACTGCCTGTAATTTGTTATTAAAAGAAGGTATTAAGACTGGAGATAAGATAATATTCACTGTGACTCTGACCGTCAATCACAAGGTCAGTCAGTTCACAGGAACCTTTACACTGACTTCATCCCTGAGGTATTATTAACTGTAAGGTCCTGGCATATCAGGAGCAAAGTATAGGGGAAACAAAGAGAGGCAGAGGAATAATAGAAGAAGAAATATACCTTTGAGCGTGCGGGTGCTGGGTGCACCATGAGCCAGAATGCATCTGTCAACCCAGGCCTGAGCACTAACTGCTACCTCATCACTATAGTTCTGCAAAAGAAAAACATGAAGAAAATAACAAGAGGTCGAGAGTTTCATTTGGAAATGACGCCCACAATGAAGAAGAAGATGCATTCTCTGAAAAGTTGAAAGTTTACCAAAAACATGAGATTTTTCTTTTTACATTTGTGCAGAAACCTTACTAATCTCCGGACATCCAACTCTTTTGGAAGGGAAATAAATCATTTTTAATCTCCTGTTGACTGAAAGATTTGCAACTGTGTACAAGTGATTTGTAGTGGTTGGGCTTGGCTCCCTGCATTATAGAGATTAGAAGATGTTGATTGTAATAAACTGTAATAGACGTAAAAATGACTGAGAGACTATAAAGTAGTCGAAATGTATTTCTTTGCTTCAGTTTTCTTCACATCATTTGTATCATCTGTAAAGTTTATGCTCTCGACCTGCTTTATCTATAACAGGAAGTTCACTGCATCAGAAACATTTCAGTCTGAGTCAGCTCTTAACCACCAATCTATACCACCCTGATTTTGAAAAGCTGCTTATGACTTCTATGATTTTCAGGTGCGGTGCATAGAACCTCACCCACTTTATTGTTTTTGCTCCTTCCCACAAGCGAGGGAACTCATTTGCTGGGAATTATTATGAAATATAATCTGAGCCACTTTTATTGTGCGAGTAGAAAAGCAGGACTGACCATTTTCAGCATGTTTGTAGCATTGGGACTAACATTTCTCCTGAAATGATTGTGCAGGTTAACGATCTCATTCTGAACCGTTTCGTTTGTTGCTGGGCAAAGCTCTGCACAAACACACACAGAAACGCACAGACATGTACACACACACACTTAAAACCTATGGGTAAACAACAGATTAAAAACATAATGAAGAATGATATTTACTCTGGTGGCTTAATATCCACGATATGACTCACAAAACATATCCTGGTTTAATGACCCTGGAATGGCTTGACATAACAAAAGAGTATACAGAAAGGATTGTGCCAAATCCCATAATCTTACTGAGAGACTTATTGGCATTGTCTCTGAGTTAATGCTGGAAAATGAAATTCTCTGTAAAGTTAAACACAGCAGGTGATCGTAGCATTGTGCTTACCTGTCTGTAGACACACCGTGGCATGCAGAAATGAGAGGAAAAGTAAGTTAAGTTCTCATCAGGGAAATGGAAAACAATCAAATCCTTTTTTTAACTTCATGTTAAAACAACCTAAAACAGCTACAAAGAACTTTCATTTCTTGTTGATTCACCTGTGAACAAAACCTGCGTGAGCACCATCATCTTGTGTTGGAAAGATCTTGATCTGGCTAACACATGCATTTGTTTTAGAGGCAAGTGAAAGAAATATGCAACATATTTCTTAATACTAATTTTCTTTTTCAAACAGTTGTTTGCAAGATGCATGGTGACGAGGAAATGTATCTGTCTGTCTAGGGGTGTAATGGGTACATGCGTTTGTCCCGAACCCTCACGGTACGTATGTGATTGGCCAATAATGCACCTAAAATCTGTTTTCCAACCGCCATGTAAGAACTAAAACAGAAGAAGAAGAAGACAGCAAATTCAAATGAGACAGTGGAGCTAGAGGACCCGCCTCAAATCAGCTATTGGAAAAGTTTGGGAGAGTGAGTGGTAGATTGGACGAGGAGTGTGTGTCGCCGTTGCTCGACAGTTGTATGAGTGGAAACATGCTATACATGCTAACATATATTAGTCTGACGCCTCCAGATATGAAAGCAGACAGGGCCAGACACATTAACCGAAGCGATTCACTTTTACATTACATTTACATTTGTTTTGCATGAAAATATCACCTTACGTTAGAGAAGGTGTGTTTACTGTTTAAGGGGCCGATTACACAGAGACCCATTACCCAGCATGCATTGCAGAGAGCGCTGTACAATAGGACAGTGGTTTCCACCCTTTTCTTGCGGGGCCCCACCTTTGTAGACAAAAATATTTGCAAGCCTCCCCACCCACGCACATACATACACGTTTTTTTCTATAGAGATTATTTTAAAAATGGTCTGTAATTACTACAGAACTGCGACCTAAGTCTGAGTTCTTACATAAAAAACTAAATAAGTCCCTACATCATGCTTCTTAAACTTTTACTGTGTAACAAAAGTTCAGTAAAGCGACTGAATTGTGCTCGACAATTGAGTCATTTTTTTTTTTGTTTTCAGGGTGTGTCGTCCTGATGTGTCGGCCATCTTCACTTGTTTGGCTGCATACTGCCAGAAACTAATATTTTGAAAAAACCCCACACACTTTGGTCTCCCTTCATAACTCTTCTTTGTATTTGTGAAGCCGAGGGCAAGCTATTCAGTGTCATATTTTCTTGTCTTTGTTTTAAGCTCCCCTGTGATTACTCCACGCCCCCCCCCCAGGGGGTCCCGCCCCACAGTAGTGGGAACCACTACCTTCCAGCCATTCGCCTCTTTGTCATCAACCTTCTATGTGCTACAGGCTGTTGTCTACTGTTACACCCCTACAGCTAAAACATTTGGTTATATGATGATAGCAATTTTTATGGCACTAACGCTAAACATTCCCATGAAGTGTTCGGTCTTCTTAACAATAAAATGCCCTGTTATTCTGCTGCTGTCTGGCAATACATTAGTATCTGCTACCGTACCACCAGACTACAGAGCAGCTTCTTTCATTCATCTTCAGCAATCCAGTGTCAGAATAGTTTTAATTTCGGGAATCTGACGCGGTGACAGGCATTAAAAATAATGATATAAAGATGACCAGTTTTCTTGCTTGTTTGCTTATGAGGTTCATAAAGAGTTAAAAGTTCCTTGTAGTACCTTTAAATACATCATACAAAAATGTAGATCTTTTTACTTTTTCAAATTGCCCAGACATCGATTAGACCAGTTCCATTAGCTCTTTATATATGTTGAACACATGTTTAACATTACTTTGCAAATTACTCCATTAGGTCATATTAAAAAATACACAATATTTCATTTCAGTCTCACAAAATCAAAAATATTTCAGCACAGTATTAACACTTCAAAACTCACGTACTTCATTTGAGGAAACATACTTTCCAGCCAACACAAAACACATAACATATAACATTTTGCATTACAACATCCTAATCTTCCCAAACCTTTAAGCATCTACTCACCACATTGCAGGCAGCGTGAACATGATGCAGCGTCAAGACGGAAATCAGGAGCGCAAACATTTTCCCTCGACAGAAAAGGATGATGCCTTGTAGTGTAAAAGATGAAAAGTACTGACAAGATACAAGCAAAGAAAAATTACTGGTGTTTTTTTTTTTCATATTTTGACACATCATTCAAGTTTTATTGTTATTATATCAGAGTAATTGTATCATTATTTTATTTGAATTGATCCTTCTGCAATTAAATTAAAGGCAAAGCATACATGCAAACAAAATAATGCAATAGATTGAAAAATAAAGTTTACATGAAGAACAATTCAGTGCTGAATATTTTCCTATTTACATCATTCAAAAATATTAGAAAAACATGTGTTTAGGAAAACATCTGAACTGAGAGGCATACCTGCTCCTGGGTTCTTCAGGAGGTGGAGGTGAGTTGGCACTCCGTCTCCCCTGTTTTATAGGCCACATATAACACGCTCCCCCCTTCAGCTGCCAATCATGCTGCAGTATCCCAGGCTTCACACAATGGACACTGAACAAAACAAGTCTATCACAACGCTCATAAAAGTGCAACCGACAGAAAGTAAATAAAGAATTTTTCAGCCTTAGGGCGCGGTAACATCTCGATGTGCTGGCTTAAGTTTACACAGCATAGGATGGAAAGGTGCCTGAAGTTAAGGTAAACAAAAGAAAAGCAGCACTGGTGGATTTACAGCATGGATCCGTATGGTTTTGTATGTAAATGGATTACAGTAATACAGTTCATACAGACTGAAGACGCACCCAAGGCTTTCTTTGGCAAGCTGCCAGAAAAGTGCCTCTGACCAACACAAAGAAAGGGTTATGCAAATCTGTCCCATTTTTTTCGTTTGCTTCATTTGCATCATTGTGAACAGCCAGTATGGATCTGCGTGGCTGTCACCTGTTTCTCTGTATAAAGCAAACACAGAAAGGTGCATCGTAAATGCTGTACAGTCAAACCAATTTAAAATGAGGACTTTGGAAAGGTTCTTTTGGATCAAGAAACAGCTTGTGACAATTGTTAGCGCATACCAATTCTACCTGCGCTAATCAATATTCTTAATTGTCAGTTAATCAAAATACCGTAAAATATATTTTCTTATATCCCACCTTTTATCCCCTTTTGCTCCATGAAACATTTTAATGTCTTGCAGCCCGTTGTTTTGGGTTTTTCTCTTTGAGTTCCCTCTTAATTAACCTATTTTCCAGCCTTAGGAGGGAGCTGATGATCTAATGATCCTACTGCACGTTACTCCCCAGCACCAAATAGCAGAAAGACAAATTAAGCGACTTGCTGGTGAACATAGTGAAACATTTGACTCCAGATATTTCCTTTTTCTGAGTTCCAAATCAGAAATAAAAACAAAGCGTGTAATTTCTAGGGGTCTCTCAATCAAAGACATCAGTAGCGTGGGATCATGGGCGCTGTCTACATTGTTACAACAACCATGCTAAAGACTCACACACAAGCACAAATGTTCATGGACCAGGTAATGTTATGTTTAATTCACATCATGTTTAGTCTCGTTCATGGATTTCCTTCCTCACTCTCTGACTTTCTCCCGTAAGTTATAGCGACAGACAACCAAATGAAACATAACGTTAAGGAAAGACAGGAAGGGTTACTTTCTGTAATTTGTCATTTCTGTGTGTCACTACACCCTGAAGAAGGTGCAAGGCAATACGCGCTGGTGTATTTCAAACGTTTCTAGCCTGATGAAATAAAGGCCTTCTACATTTTTCAAACCACCTTGAGTGCCTGGGCCTGGATCATTCATGTCCTTTTTTCTTTTGGTCACAAGACTTCCTCTCTTTTTTTGAAGTATTCCCTTCCATGAGCACCGGTGGTTTGAGGGACACTAGCAGCGCTCCTGCTGCCTCCTTCTGAAACATACCATTACTTGAGTAAACAGATTTTTTTTTTTTTACATTTTAATGTAGACATGTTAGATGTTATATCTCTAACTTTTCTAGCACCAAATTTATAATGCATCTTTTGAAAAAAAATGTTTAAGTAGTACCTCACTGTAGAGGCCTCACTGTCTGATTGACACATATACAAGATATCTCATATATATCTCACTGTATTTTTGTCCTACTAATACATCACATGAGCCTTCACTGTACTGTGAAGTGTGAAAGTCTGCATTACAGTATGACACCTTTGTTGATCACTGACATTTCCTTTGTAAAACATCTTCAGTGCTCTTTGCAAACTGTTTCCTGGTAATATTTAAGTATATTATACCATTTTGCCCATTAGCCTTCCTGTAATCTTTCATTTTATTTGGTAGTTCTACATTACATGCACTACTTACATTTATTAAAATGTAGTTTTCTCCATTATGAATTGTGAGGAATGATTCTGTAGTTTAAGAGACAACTTGGATTGCTCACACCTACATGTGAACAAAGTAGAATTTTCAAAACAGTCCACATCTCACACCGTTGATTCTTGGTACTGTGCGTTAATGCACAATAAACATTATGTTGCTATCGACTCCTTGCTAAATACATTATTGTTCATTTGTTTTACAGTTCAATGGACAGGTGGAGTCAAACAGTCTCGGTGGTCAAAGACAAGTTCTACTCGAGCTCACGATGCTCATGAGTCATGTTTTCTCATTATTATGAACTATACAGAAATTCCTTTTTCTTTTTCTGTATCTTTAATTTCGACAGACAGACAGACAAAGACACACAGACAATTGCCATCTGTACAATGTGTGTGAACGCAGCTCCACATAATCTGTAAACTAGCAGGACAGTATGAAATGCAAACCAAAGCCAGTTTGCTCTCCACTGTCAACAGTCCTAAATGGCCTACGCGATGATGGATATCATGGGTGCAGCGCTCTATGTACAAACGGCTTTGTATACATTCAGATATGGTTTTCTTGGAACAAAAACTCTTAACAGTACTCAAGAATAAAGGTGGACCGTTTAAAGTAATGGTAGCCATTAAAGAACAGAATGCTACTGCCCTGAGTGCTGCGGCAGGCGGACACCCCGGGTGGAAAACTGACAGCCTAATGCAGCCTGGTTTGGTGGAAATTATGTTCGAAAAGGTTGAAGTCTTTTATTGGAAATCTTTTCTTGTTGATGTCGGTTGCTTAATTCAGGTTTCACTGGAAAGAAGAAAAAAATCTGCTGAACGCAGGCACACTGTACAATTGTTCATACAGCCCAAAGGCTCTATTAAAAAAGCAAATGAATAATAAAAGAGAAGTATTTATACATTTTCATCATAATTATATAAACAAACAAACTGAGATGCACACAATTATAGATTAAATCTCACTCTCACCACTTTATTGCTAGCCCTTATACCTTGCATGAATTATGGGCCTGACCTCCAGTGTGTCCAGAACTGGCATTTGCCATAACCTGACACTAATCCTCGTTCTCAGAGCAATCAGTACCGCATATCATTCAATCATGAGGATCTAGGTTTGCAACTATGTGGAATGAATACAGCTAACACTACTATAATTGCTCGTCCCTCTTAGCTAATGCTTCTAAAACCTTGAAAGTGTAACCAAGCATCACTTATCATGATATTTTGTTACTAAGTATAACAGATAATTGTTTCCCCAGTTACCTCCCCACTGTCCTCCCCAGGAAACTCGTAGGAACCCAAGGCTAGTGCTAATGTGCTAATGCAGCTGACTGTGCAAGCAGCTCTTTATCACCCATTTTTACATGTCTTGTTAGGCAGCACCCTCTAGAAGATGTTCACTTCTATAAAAACACTGCAAACATTAAGCAAAATCGTGTACATACTATGAACTCCGTGTTTTCCATTACATCTTTGGAACACCGTGGTGCATTTTCATTTTAAGACACAGCCTTTAAAATGTTGTTTCTTTACTGTTTTGTGTCTGACAAAAACAAAAAAAGGGGGAAAAAAAACTATATTGTTTATTTATTTAATTGTTGGTTTATCACACAGGGACATACATTACTCACATTAATAAATATTTACACCAGAGTGAGCCATAAGGCCATTTTTTATCTGTAGTCCCTGAACAAATGTTACATAAAGTAGTCGCCCTAAAGAAGAATATAGAATAAAAGGATCTAAAATTGAAAAAGCTGAGTTGGAAAAGGATACAAGCATGCAGAGCAATAATAAAATGGGTATTACTGTAAGTTAAGATAATATATGATAGAAAAGTAAAGCACACCTACAGGTTGTGATCACTGGAGGTAGACTTGAAAGGAGGAAAAAAGTCGTTGCAGACTCGGGCCCCATTTGCATTTCTGTTTTACTGTGATGGTGTTACAGCCCTAGGGCCGTCGTTAACATTGTTGATCTTGAATTACGTGTGGAGCCAGACAGTGTGACACTTTTCTTCCTTCCTTTAAGTAAAGATAATATGTACCATACATAACCATGCTTCATTATCAGGCGCGTATTGAAATGTGCAACACAAAAGAAAATAATACACAGAGCTAGAAACTCATATGAAAAAAAATAAAGACAGAATCACTTATAATCACAATGAAAGTCATGTTCTTTATAACATTTAAAAGGCTCACTTACCACTCTGAACACTGGGGGGCACTGTCACATCTCTAGTCACAGAGGAGCTCCACAACTGTGCTCTTTGTATGAAGCCTGGAATACAATGGACCCTGTGATTGAACAATGTTATTACTTTACAGCAGAAATGATGAGACTCATTTAGGTTCCCTCAGTGATGTCTTTTTGTTCCACTCAACTCTCTCGTCCAATCAGCTGTCTGTCTGAGTCCTCAGCCACTCATGTAAGACCGATGCTTGCACAAACACCATGCTTGGCTGCCCATCTTTATAACACGTCTCACATTATGCGTGCCATTTCAGTCGTCCCATGGTCTTCCTGTGGGAACATGATGGTGCCCCGCGTGGGTCGCTTCAGCAACGAAGGTAAAGTTACAGAACGTTAAGCACACATAATGTAAAGCTAAATAATAAACCTGTTGAAGTGTATATTCATAGATAGATCTTCCCACGTACTAACATTGTTTCACTTTTTGGCATGTTTTTAATCAAAGGCTAAAGCATGTTGGCACTTACTCTGTGGGTGATCATTACGGTCATTCAAGCCTCAGCGCCCGTCAGGATTGCTTCAACATTTTTTGGCATTTGTTTGATTTCATTAACGTGCCGGAAGACGGGTGGAGCATCCACCCGACGTGAACAATCTCACTCTCTTTTGTTCTTTAATTCCAACCTCAGGTATCTCCACGGGTGTTTCAAAGATATCATTTACCAGTGTGACCCTCTTTTCCCCTCCAGCATTGAACCTTTTTTCAGGGAAGGTGGTCTAATGCTGAAAAATGCCCTTCCAAAACCATGTTGCTGGGATCTAGATACGCTTTGGCAGTTTCCACTCGTGCTTTCCGGAAAGGTGATTAAAGTCTAATGGGGCTCCTGGTGTGACGGCAAACAGAGGCAGGAAACCTCTATCTTTGAAAGACACATATCATTAATTTGCGGCCTGGAGTTAGATTGTCGAGGCAACGTCTGAGCGACACAATGAGGGCTCCTCTTGAAACGGCAGCTTCAACCCCAAATGAGCGAGTGAATCCCCTGCTAGGCTAAAAATGACTTTGAGAAGAGCTCAATGTCATGATCACATTGTGTGGGGCTATAAATCTAATCACAGTATGTGGAGCTCTTCACCAGTAATTATGGCAACTCATCAAAAAATCAAGACATCCTTTGTCTGTCTTTATCTCGCCCCAGCTTGTCAGTGAGTTATGTTTTTGACAAGCATCATTTTTATTTGCATTTCATCATGTGGTTAAAATCACACTTTGCAGATATTTCTCTTTGATTGTTTGCTACATATATTACCCCGTCGCCAAAATAAAATGTTGGCATTTCAAGTTTCTGCGAACCATGGATAGATTTACATTGTTTGCATGTATTGGCAATACAGTACCAACATTTTTTCTGGTGATTGGGTTCATATATTACATAATTACCTCCGCCAAAAAGGTTATGTTTGTGCCCGTCTCCCTTTGTTGGTTTGTCAGCAGGATTACACAAAAAATCCTTAACAGATTTCCACAAACTTGGATGGAGGATGGGTCTTGGCGCAGAACAGATCCCATTAACTTTTACTGCAAGTCCAGGAATTGTTACCCACTTTCTTAACATTGCGAGACAGGGAGATTTTCCAACATTTTTGGTAATTTCTCAGGGAATAATGCATGGATCTTGATGAAAAAAATCAGGTGTATCAAGGTGGCTGTAGCTGTGAGTGAGTACAATTCGATGTGGATCCAAATAAAATGCCAGATCTAGTGGATTTTAATATGTTTTTATTTCATATTGGATTAGGCTTGATTGAATTAAAGGGGACTGTTGGGCCTTGGCAGAGGTATGCATTCTACTGAGTGCCATTCTGGTTCTTCGTGAATCTTGAACGTTGTCATGACGCAGATGTTGCAGATTAGTTTGATTTAAGACTCCATGGCCATGCGTGCGGCTCTGTCAGGTTGTACTCTCTGTCGGCACAGCAGTGCTAACATGCTCACAGTAACAGTGTCAACATGCTAATGTTTAACTGGTATAATGCATTCCAGGTTCTCTATCTTAGTGAAGCATGTCATTTAGTGCTAATTAGCATGCTATCACACGCTAATTAGCACTAAACAAAACAAAGCTGAGGCTAATAAGATCATCCGTTTTGGAAAAATGTGGTCATAAACCCAAATTTTGGACAAATTAAAATCATTTGAACTGATGAATGTTCTTGATAAAAATTCAAGGGCTGTCCGAAGTTATTATTCATTTTCTGGGGATCACAAACAGCTGTACAAACTTTAATGGCAATCCATCCAACAGCTGTTGAGATATTACCGACTGGACCAAAGTTGTAGTTTGACAGACAGACACCATTTGCAAGGCTAAAAAAATATCTTAATATTTTCTGTGCAACAGCTGCGTACTGCCCTCTAAACAGCACTTTTCATCATAGTTTTGTCTGCATCCTTGAGAAACAGATGCTAAGGCCTGTTAAAATAGCTGCCATTGTCAAACACTCTCATTCAGCACGATCCTGAATCAGTGACCCGGCTGGCTCCTGCTGAAATGGAGCCAGATGGATTTTGGCAAAACAAAAAAAAATCTGTCTTATCATTCTTGTCAATGAATGTGGCTCAAAAGAGGCTGCAGTCAAAAGACATTCAAACTGAACATGCTGCAAAACATGAACTTCACTCAGTTAATTACTCAGAGACAAAAACAACAAAATTAAAAGACTAATCCTCACGACTTACAGCCTATTAACCCAACGGCACCTATAGGGACAATATGTTATTCGTTCAATTATAGCACAAGTTGAGAAATCTTGTTTTCTCTCTGTTACATTCCATTCTCATTACGCCCTGAACACAGCCTTTTTATCTAACCTTGACTCATTTCGACGAATGCTGTTTCCATCCCCCTCTCATCCCAACCATCTTTAACATTTTATAACTAACTCCTTGTTACTCTGTGCTTTTTTTCTTATCTCAAGCTTTAGGCTAAGTCAAAGCACTCTCTATATATACCTGTTTGCTTCATTAAACTTCAGAACATTACTGAACTCTGTTTTTTAGTGCTCGTTGCCTCTAGAAATCTAACTCGAAAATGTGTATCACATGACCCTCCTCGGCAGCTGGTCTGTCATCGTGGAGATTATTTAGTGATATCACATGATCTAATCATTTGGTAATAGGGCAACAGTTCTTTCTCTAGTTTTGTTTCACTGGCTCAACTTTTCAACTCCTCTGAAGATGTAGGTGAGCCACCGTTCAACCCGTTTCACCCACCAGGATCCAGTCCAAGCCTTAAGCCTCTCTCCAGACACAAGGGTCAGTGTGTCACGTGTCCTCAAAACAAAGCATGAAACAGCAAACCAAACAACCATGCCTGTTGAAATTGTTGTCATCATCACCCTTTTCCTTATGTCCATTCCAGCTGAACTTGAAGACGACGATAACTGATTTCGGGCCTCTTGGGGGCAGCAGAAACAAGTTGAAAACTAAAAACTGACATCACCTTTTAAGTTGCGGTTCGCTAACAGTCACACATCCAGCTGATACAACGTTAGCATCCATTTAATGCCGTGTTTCTGATGATCTGATTAATGTAGGTCCAGTATTCACTTTCCTTTTTAGCTTTATTTTGGTCACCACCAACTCCTGAGGAAAAGATCTGGTTCGTCAGCAGCTAATTGCTCTCCAGCTAGCTGCTAACTTTGTTTGTCTGACATTTGGTGCTGGGCAGGTTGTGCAGCTACAGTGGACTGAAGAGTGAACTAAATATTAAAGTTGCGGTCTGTAAAACATGTAGTAATGTGATCCATTGTTAAAGAGGAAATAGACAACTTTTTTACTTTCCCCCTCCTAGCGTTTCCCTTGTCACAAAGATGGCTTTAGCAAGATGGCTACCGCCCAAAGCAAAAAAACAACCGTAAGAATCCCAATTTTGACCTAGAAACCGCGATCTCAGTGCTATAAAAAGGCACAATAAAACACCAGGTTGTATTGGGAGGAAGTCGAGTTTTGTTTCCCTAACCCTAACCCACTTCTAGTCGCAGTGGCACATATCAACCAGGGGAACAGACTTTGTCTGGCGCTCTCCATTGAGTGAATGCCTATCCATTCAGTGTCTGTTTTCCATCAACGTGGGGAGTTTCCACAGTTATCCCAGTTGTTCCACTGTTTTCTGGGGATTACGACTGGGGAAAACAATGCCTCCTCCTGTTTTGGTTGCGGTAGACTTGCTTTCTTTGTTGCTGTAATTCGACTGACATATTTTGGAGAAAAATCTAACCTGGTGGCTGACTGAATAGCACAGTGAAAGTGAGGTTTACGGAAAACAATCTTTACACAGATGGTGTCATTTTTCTACATCCATTACACTGTCTTACAGTATTTACTTCAGAATGATGCGTTTCGGCAAAGAAAAGTTGTCTGTTGCCAGATTTCCTCTTAAAATATCAATTGCAGAAGCCTTTAAATCTGAAATGGTGAAAAATAATCAACAATCAACACAGTCAGCAGGAAAGAAACCCAGCCGTGGTCAAACCAAACAGCCATTTACCGTATCCATCAATAGACTTTCGGCATTGCAGACAGTTAATGGTTCAGACTGACAGTGATGGAAACTTCTTCCTGAATGCAGATTTGCCTTCCTGTGTTCGCCTCCAGCAAGGATCCTCTGTACCAACATGGATCTCTGCTGCTGCTGTTGTTGTTGTTGTTGTTGTTGTTGTTGTTGTTCAGGTAGTGGAAGTTGCTGTCGTGGTGTAAATCACAGTTTATGTATCAGAGGTCTGCTGCTTCTCCAGAGTGGTGGTCCCTCGTACAAACCGGCTTAAATAATGAATACGGAGCTATAGGGGGTCCCGACCCGGACATATTAAATATGCATAACCACTACAGAGCGAAGTGAAGTAGTGAGAGACTCACACACGCACACACATACACATGCACATGCACACACTCACACACATGCACACACACGAGCGCAAACACACACGAGCGCAAACACACACAGCTACATTCAACAAAACAACCATCATACACTTTTTTAGTCAAACTTATCACCAGCTCCTGAAACCTTTCCTACAGGGTGCATGTGTGAATGTGTGTGTGTGTGTGTGTGTGTATCGACTATGTGGCAGTCTACTTCTTTCTTCCTCTCCGGCACAGTCTCTCAAACAAACTATTGATTACAATTTCTATCCGCCAATCTTTCTGTGGTCCTTCACTCCCTAAACAACACCCACCACCACCACCACCACTGCCATCCTTCCTCCTCTCCCTCTCTCCGACTCTGGTATTTCCCAGCGAAGCCCCCTCCCCACCTTCGCCTCTGTCACCCCCCTCATCCTCCCTCCCTCTCTTCCTCTCCCTCCCCTCATTTCTACCTCCCCCCTCCTCCTCCTCCTCCTCCTCCCTCCTCTCCTCAGATGGATTCTTCAGTCAGCCGAGTGGAACTGGTGCGGCTGCTGGAGAGATAGGCAGAGAGGCAGAGAGGCTGTGCTGAACAGACGCTGGGTCAGAGCGCTCAGTTGCTTCAGACAATCACAGGGGAGCGACAGAAAGACACAGGAAAGAGACACACACAGAGACAGAGAGAGAGAACACCACACAGAACAGAGAAAAGACAGAAAAGGGAGGGAGAGACAGGGGAGGGAGGTAAATATGTGACAGGATGTGGTTTCCCTGAGCTTGCAGAACATCGGTATACAGGCATACTTTGAGCATGACCTAAACACACCGAGCTTACAAGTGTGTTTGAGCTCCGTTAGGTGGCGAGGGGGGAAAGACGAAGCAAAACCGCTGGAGCTGCTGCCGCCGCTGCTGCTGCTGCTGCTGCTGTGTCCGTAGAGCTGACAGACGCTCTGGTTTCTCTGCTGCCTGCAGGAGGATTGTGTTTCTTTCACAGCCAAAGCCAGCTCCACGGCAACCTCAGTCAGCTGGTCGGACAGGATCTGAACCCCGCTCCTCCATCCTCTCTTTGTGCTGGTCTCCTCCCAAGTAGAATGCGTTTGTCTGCTGGAAGCTCTGGTCCAGTTGGTGCCTTCGCGTCCAAGCAGTGAACTTTTCAACGAGATTGTGAAACAGGTAAGTTCGCCGTCTGTTTGTACTTCCTGCCAGATGTGTTACTATACTCCCTGGACGGCAGCCACTGTAAACTTGGACTGGCGTGTGAGGAATTGTTCACCACAAGAGAGTTTGGCTCATTAGACGTCGCCGCAAGCCACAAGTTTGGCTCTTTTTTTTTTTGAGCGGCGTGTTCGACGAGAAAGCTCGAAAATCCACTGTACCACACAGATTCACATGCTTCACACACTCTGGCCATTCATCATGCACATCAATAGGTCTGCTTGTTTTGAAGTCACATGCGTGATGGATGGAAGAGAATGTCAAAAATGTCTACTGGATCCAATCACAGACTTGAACCCTGACAGTGCTTCAAGATGTGTCCGGCGTACAGTGTCACTCCACTCCCACCGGTGAGGGGAGAGACAGGGGAGTGTGTGATTTGTGAGCCGCTGTACTGTATCCACGAAGGGTGAAGAGTGTGGGTTTCCCCTGAGTGTTTGTTTCTTCGCTGTGCGGCATGCGTGCCGATGCGTCCGTGTCTGTCTGCGCAAGTGACTGTTTACACGCTTAGACTATGTGCTGCGGTACATGAGTTCACCCAAGCATGCGTGCGGCTACGAGACGAGGAGAGGAGGTTTTTAAAGGGAAAAACAAGTTGAGCGATGGCAGGAGGTGAAGGAAGGGCGGGGGGATGTCAGGGAGGAGGAAGACGAGGGCATGAGAGAGAGGAAAAGCCGGGGGAAGAGGAGAAAAGAGTGTGTGTGTGTGTGTGTGTGTGTGTGTGTGTGCGTGTGAGAGGGAAAGTGAGTGAGAGAGCTCCGTCTGACTGAACTGCTGTTAATTAGTTCCAGCTGGTGAGTTGTGGTGCGTCGGGCTGCGTTAACTCTGCTGTGTTGGTGGGTCAGGAGTTCTCTCTGTCTCTCTCACACACACACACACACACACACACACACACACACACACACACACACACACACACACACACACAAACAAGGAACAGATATACACAGATAAACACAGGTACAAAAACATCTTTTAAAAAAAAACATCACCCAAGGCGTACAGCATATGGGCAGCAACCAAAACTCAAACACTGAAACACAATATCAAACACAGAGATACACACAAAGAACAGCATAAAGCGGACACGAATTTAAACAAAAAAGGCAACAGATGTAAAATGCGTGACACACAAAATAAACACATATAAATACAACACACACATTAACAGACTCGCCGACAAACACACACGTGCACAGGGGGAAAAAAAAAACAGCCATGTGCTCGGTGTCAAGTGAGCATATCAAAGGGTTAGCGTAGTGGATACATGAAACATGCAATGAACACATGTGCCGACATGCAGCACATGCACATGACGTGCACGTGAACAGGAGGAGCACACATGCAGACACATGTTAAACACACACATACACACAGGAAAACACTCCTCCCATGTGGCTCCATCATGCTGACCAAATGTGGAAGTGATTGTCGTCTGGGCTTCTCTACGCTACAACGTCGCTTGGGACCATTATGCAGGGCAAAAGGTGAAGAGGCCATTACCTTAAAGGGTTAATTCACCCAAATTACAATTAACATATTTTCATACTTATCTCTAATGATATGTAACCATGTAGAAAGTTTTGGCTTTATTTGCCAAGGGTTGAGATAGTCATCTCTGTGAATTGTGTCTCCAAACCCAAAACAATGGAGGTGAGTGACACCAAAAAATGATTTACCACTTTCTAACTTTATCAAGATTTTTAGTAATTATTTACTTCTGCTGTATACATTTATCATAAGCGGTGTTACGCACTAAAAGAAGTAACGCGTTACAGCAATATATTACTTTAAGTGGTAACAGAGTTATATAATGTGTTTCTAATAGGATTTTCGGTAATATAGATATAGAAACTAAGTCCGGTAACGCATTACCACCCCCAAATAGCAACTCGTTTTGGCTCGTTCATGCTATACATGGTTAGATCAGTTGGATTATCCACAATTCAATCCTTCAGTCCAGAACTGAGATTTTCCGGCATGGTAAGCAAAACAGATTGAAAAATGCCCAACCTCTGAAGCTGTGATGAAGTCCTAATTTCTAACCATTCTTCGATAATTTATATTCACTGACGGTCCACCTATCAAAAAATGCAGCTGAACTCAAAACACAAGGAGAATGATGATAAACAATACATTTTGAATGATAGTTAAAGGTTTTATAGTCAGTAGTGGTCGGGTTAATCCGACAATATTAACCTCTTCCATTTGTAATGCCCAGTCGTCCTTCTGCAGTCACTTTGGTGAAAGTAATGAAAAAGTAGTGTAATGCATACTGTAAAGAAATGTATTACTTCCAAATGACAGTAACTAGTAATGTGTAATACATTGAGTTTTGGATGTAACTTGCCCAACACTGGTTATAAGTCATCAATAAGAACCATGTACAGGTTGCCATGTTGTGAAGTCTCTCTGGCTGGTGTTTATCCTCCTGCATGACATTTCCTCTGACCTTCCTCCAATGGACCGTTCAACCAAAATAAGACCGGAATTGTTTTTATTATGAAGTTATCAGAAAATAGGTTCAGAGTTTTTGAAGGTCTGGCTGTGAGGTGAACTCGTCCTATTGTAATGTAAGGGATTGGAGGACAAATGTTCACAGTCCTTGTTCTGTTTAAAATTGCATTCTTTTGTTCAGCTGTGGATAACATGAGGCTTCAGCAGTCTGGTTCAGCCATATCAAGTGAATATCTCCCAGTCTTTTCAATATGAAGTTTCAGCTTCTTTTTTTTTTTATTTCCCTGACAAAGCTTCTGTGCCGAGCTGCAGTCGAGGAACTGTGAAAGAAATAAGGAACTGTGCACTAAAAAGACTGTAACCGTGGAAGATAACCACATGATTTGGTTGATAGAGACTTGTAACAGCTCACCTTGCCCTTTGTGGTCATGCATTAAAAAGGATCGCTTCATGGCCAGTGTGGACAGGAGGAATGATTACAGAGATCGATAACTCTGTTACGTATGTACACGTGGGCAGATATTTTATTAAGATAGACTTAAAGTATCTGGACATAACCTTTAATGTAGACCTTTAACATTCAACTACAGACGAGATGGATTGCTGTGAAAACCTTTTATCGATGATTTATTATCATTACTAACCTTTAGTGACGGCTTGTTAGAAAGTGAAAAACTGACGAGTCTTTATTAATGACGTTATTAACATTTGCTCCACAGAACTGATGCTTTTTTTTTTTTAAGGAAGTGAGATCCATTGACCTTAATTGTAGATTCATGACCTTTTATTTATGACATATTAGCTTCAACAAGGATATCTCAAACCCAAAACTAACTGCACTGCACAAAATCAATCAGGTAAGAGAGAAAATGTTTGTAATTTGTGTGTAATGACTCTTTAAAAATCACTCCAGGACTGTTTTCTTTGTATATCAAAAATTGAAACAAACAAATCTGTCAGCTCCAACATACAGTAGCAGTCACAAATGGTCTCTGAGTTTTTCAGATGTTACTCTCTTTTTACTTTCAGCCATCAGTTTGTGTATTTTCTGAGTCTGTGTTGATTTTCTTTTCGCTCCAGTCTTTTAGCAAACATGTATTTTAATCAACTTATGTTTGCTATCTGATCCGGGCACAGCGAATCCCCCTGTGTGGTGTGAAATTTGATTAAGGTAATTGGCAAGCGTTGGCTTGTGTAAACTGTAATGTGCACTCCTCTCCAACTCAGTACGTATAGACAAACACCCACAGAGCGGCTCAACAAATACCAGAACATTCTATACTCAGACAAATTTAGGGTACATCTAATTGAAAGCGGGTTATTTTTAAGCCATTTCAATTTCATTCGACTTTCATTTCATGCGGCGCCTGTTTGCTGCTGGAGGAAACTCACGCAAGGTTCAGATTTGGGACATGATGAAATATATAAACGTACGAGTGATTTGATGCCAGAATAAGTAGCCGGAAGGTGATTTTCTGCTCTTACAAAATCAAAACAAGTACAAAAATTAGTTGGCTACACACCATAAGTCTTTGGTTGACAGAGTTATCTGTATTTCTGAGAAATTCGATGCTTGATTCCTGGTATTTTTCATGGTTTGGTGAATTTTAAATAGAAACTGAACAGAAATCAGATTTGGCATCCTTACTGGCAGTAATATTAACCTTGTGCAGTAAACATGGCTGAATGACACACTGGTGAATAAAGCGTGAGTTTTGCAGTTCTCATGACAGGGTGTCATCTTGATTGCAGCCTCCGCTGCATGTCTCACATCGTTTCCCTGTGAAATGTTCAGTTACAAGATCTCGGGCAAAGATTATTTTCCCTCACTCCCCTCCTAGGTGACAGCGATCGTGCTTTTGATGATACTAAGTTATTCAAGCCTCTGGCATTGCCCTAGACCTGAGACGGCATATTAGGAGGAGTCCTCCAGGCGAGACGGGAAACAAAAGAGCCAATCTTCAGCCAGTTGTGTAGTAGCTTAGCCTCGAAGCGAAGAAGAAGAAAAAAAAAAGAATCCCCCTTGATATTTCTATAAGGCAAATTGACTCCCGTTGTAATGGGTGGTCAAGAAAATTGCAGTCGTATTGACTGGGTAATGTTCAACACGAACTTGTCGATATGGTGTCTGAAAACCTAAGAACTTGGCTTCGGCTGGCTTTAATAAAAAATGACCTGCCTGGAGCAAGTTCACAGAAAGCAATGAGTCACTCACGGGAAATCTCTTGAAACCCCTTCGTGTTTTAGAGGAAAAATAGCAAAGGAGGCAACCGGAGACTTTTTCTATTTTTAACCAAGTATTTTTCTCTCCTGCTTTCCTGAAATGACAAACAATCCCTCTTTCACCATGTTTCTTTGGCTGCAGCTAGAAAACAACCGGCGTAGTGTTTGTGCAGGTTGGTGCTGAGATAATGCTTTGCTTTTTCACTTGTGAGAACTGTACAAATCCCAGCGTGGATAGATTATGCACAGCAAATCAAACTCATGACTGTCAGAGACACGCAGGAGAGGAGAGGAGAGGAGAGGAGAGGAGAGGAGAGGAGAGGAGAGGAGAGGAGAGGAGAGGGAACAGGAGGACATGGAGTGTTTGCTCCTGCACATGGAGGAGAGGAAAGAAGGGGGTCGGGTCCTACTGATGAAGAGGGGCGAGAGCTTATAGCGACCAGAAAAAGAGAAGAAAGAAACTGACAATGAAAGAGAGAGAGGTTGAGAAAGATTGGTGCCTATTATTCTCCTGAGAAGGGAATAGTCATAGAGGGGTTGGTTCCCATGGCAATAGCTCCCTCAAAGCGTTCGTGAGTGTGTGTATTTGTGTGTGTGTGTGGACGGACTGTAACTGGGCCTTGAGAGCGTACCGAGACGAGGTTGGCCGAGGCTGTAGCGAACCCAGAGAGCCTCCCGGAGCCTTGAAGCGGCGGAGAATCTCAGACAGACACTATTGTTTACTCGGCTGTTCTCTCCACCTCACTCATCACCCCTCATCTTCCATTTTTTTTTTTTTTTTCTCCATCGTGCTTCGCCATTATGTATCGTCCTTGGGCATTCAGAGCAAATCTAACAAATTCAGTGAGTAAAAAACCAATTCCACCTCAGGCACCCGTGGGCTCCTTTGCAGGGAGTGGGTAATGGTTGAGACGTAGAAATGTCTTTTGCTTGTCTGTAGCATCTTCGACATATAAATGCTTTAAGGGCTCATCACATCATCATGCATTGACTCACAATACTTAAAGCTCTGTCTCCTTTGTGACCGTTTCACAGTAAATGCTGATTTGACATATTTCACCAATGTCCAGTTCGTATAGGATGTAACAAAACTTTCCTAAAAACAATTTCTACAGCACACTGGATGTTACACGAGCATGAAATGATAAAGAAAGTGATGCATTTTTATCTTGGTGACTAACAATAGTGGAAATTGTCCACATGTTTCTCAATCCACCATAATCTGTGAGCATCAACCAGAACACGTTTGTCTAAAGAGCCCCATCAAATGTGAATTCTGACCTTCAGGGTGTCGCTGCTGTTATCTATTGTTATCACATAGAGATTTTAAAGGAACACTATTTAATATGTGGCCAGAATTTTAATTTAAATCATTCAAAAATTGAACCAACATTTTCAAGAGATTGCTGTTATGCCAAAGACGTCTACGTCTACGATAGTAAGCATGCTAAGCAGCTAGCCCTGGCCAGTCCTGGCTCACAGTCTGATACTATAAATGAAGCTTAGCCTTAGTTCATGCAGGACACAGCTGTAATGCCCCAATATAGTCTAATAAGTAAACTAAATTAACCGAAATGTCAAGAAAATTGTCAAGTAAGGAAATATTTTCACACCTATTTACCGAAAAACACAATTGCACCTTGTGGCATCTGTTCGTCTCAAAGGCAGTCATGTTCACTGGGATGCTGCCCGCAGAGACACTTAGCTGCACAGCTAAGCGAGCTCACTTGCTAACGGCAGCTATTTGCTACAGCCAGAAATAGCTACAGCAAAGAGTATAGTGAGCAGCGGTTAGCTTATAGTTTTGGAGCTATCTTCAGCAGGTTGCCATATCTTACAAATTACACCTTTAAAGTAATACTTCCTTTGTTTTAAACATCACATTTGAGCCCCTGCATGTTAACATGGGCAGCTCAGATTCACTACAGTTGATGGAGTTCACCCGGTTTCATGGTGAAAAGCGTAAAAGCCTTTTTAGGAGCTTTTCAAGCCACTCATGCAGCATAATCCACTTCGTCTCTGTCCTTTTGTGTGCTCTCTATGGTCCACAAAGTGATATTTTAACCAAAAATCCCCAAATTTTTGCTAAAGACATAGTTTGTTTGCTGCCTGCCAGCTAGGTTAGCTTTTCATGTCTGATACTCACAAGTAGTGTAAGCAGGAGTGGAGTAGGTAAACAGCTAACCGTGCCAGTGACGGTGTATTCAACCACATGGGAGCAACATACTTTTCAAGCCCACAGGCAGACAGTACTATTTTCAAACCATAACCGTTTAAACCCATTTAATAAAATGCTCCTGTCAACAGTATGTACAGCACATGTAGCTACACACTGCAGGCCCCTCTCTTAAAAGGACTGTATAATCACTAAAGGTTACAGCATTTACATCCTGCCTCAGGATCCATTGTTTTTTTCTCTCTCTTGGGTCCGTCTTTTTTCCATCCTCTCTGTCCTGCTTGTGTGAAGATTCAAGGTGGTAAGGACGGAAGGAAGGAAGGATGGAAGGAAGGAAAGAGTGGGGGGTTTCCAAATGGTGTTAACATTTCCACCCGAAGCAGCAGAGAGTGAGGCTGAAGTTCAGAGAGTTGGAAAACGATTTCTTGACCAGACGTAAGGATATTGGACTCATCGGCTGTGTGTCTTGTGACCTTTTCCGCAAAATAGGTTGTTTGTAAGTGCTTGTTCCAGAAAGAAATAACTCATATGAGCGTTTTCTACTTTGCCAGATCTAAGGTCTGGGTAACTGTAGGCAACTGGTGCTTTCACTCCTGTCCTGGTTGGTGTGAAAGCAGGACGAGCACAGGATTTAATCACAGCAGCAATAATTTTATCATGAATTCATATGCTAAACTACTGTTAAATCCATCTGCTGATGGTGAACTGTTAAGACAGCCATCTTCTGATCTGTAGGCTACAATTGGTGTATAACCATATTTATGCAAGGTCATCTGGTAACCATGGTTACAGCTGCGCATGTCAGCACATGGGAAACATGGGGACTTTCCCTGATACACCTGAAAGTAAAAATGCTTGGAAACAGAAGTCTGTTGAGCTTAAGTCATACTTGTCTCATTCAATAGTGCCCTGTACTTGCATTGTTTGTAATGGCCAGCAAGGGGTGACTAACCTGGTTAGAAATCCAATGGTATGTAAGCTTATGAGAAAATGACCCTACTTCTCACTTAATGTATCACCTCAGTAAACAGTTTCCTAATCAGTTTTTATGATCTCAATCACTATAGTTTCAAGTCTTCTTCAATACAGCATGATGTTCATATTGTAAATTATGCTCCCATTTAGAGTAAAATAAACAATAAAGCAGGGTTTAGGGCGTGGCTACCTTGTGATCAGCAAGTTGCCACCATGGCGTGTCCTCAGGCTCTCAGTCAGAACCAATCTCAGCCCAGTCGGCAGGATATAGTGTTAACAGGTAACATTGCCATATTTGTCGTGTCAAAAGCAACTAGTTTTATACAGGAAGTCAGACCCTCTCCATTCGTGGTTGTGGCGACGGAAACATGTATTTTGAGCCAAACCCTGATGTTTCTTTCACCCTAACCATGTGGTTTATGTGCCTAATCCTAAGAAGAGCATGAGCACAGCGTTGTGACACGAGAGAAACAGAAAATTCAACCTAAACTGACCGAAGTTAAGTTGCAACATAGTGAAACTCATAACTCATCTGTGGTTTTGCAGAAACATACTGTATTTATTCGGGCGATTGGGTTGCCAATCAGGATATCCTCCTGAGCCCCCATCCTTTTTGGTTAAATGTGGTCAACTCTGGCCCCAAAAAACCAACGAAGGCAACAGACGCATTGCCAGACTTGAGACTGGTAGTCCACAAGGAATGGGTGACATCACAGTGGTTGCGTCCGCTCGGTTCATTATTATACAATCTATTGTGGTTACCCAATAAACCATACAGTAACTGCCCTCCATTAATTATTACTTTATTATAGTTTATATGATTCTGGGAACATAGGAGCCCTTTGAGCTGACACACCCAGACGACCTATGAAGTCATTATTACAGTAAAGATGACCAGCTGATTTCAGATCTGTGTGGGAGAACTAAAACTAAGTGGTGCCGCCATTTAAAAAGCGGTCGATGTTTGTCAGACTGTGGAAAAGTTTCTCAATCTTTCAGCTCTGGCAGTCCTTCAAGTTGTACATTATATTATAAAACTGGTCAGATGTTTGCTAAAATGTAGGTGTATGGTGATCACGAACAGCAGGGATCAATCTTCACAATCCCACTTTTCGATGTAGACAGGAAGTTAAGAGACACAATAACGGAGTTGAAGCACGTTCATTTCTGAAACACATAAGGTCAGAAGATATATGATCCTTCCAACTCCTTCCCTTTCTTGCGGCAGTATGTCGTGTTGCTTTAACCTTTGTTGCACGCGTCTCAAATACTATTTTTAGAAATGCTGTCATTTTTCTCAGAGGACACAATCACAGGTTTCTTGTCAAGAAAACATACTGTGAACATGGGTCATTCGAAGCATTTCAACCAAAAAACTCTGCCTTGTCCTCTCATTTTTTACGTGGTGGTCCCTGATCCCCTGACTCTACCCTTCAAAATAAAACTATGGATGATACCGGATCAGCAGTACCCACCACCAAACTCAGCCCAGCGCTCCACTTTACTTGTCAGATTAAAAAAGATCAAAAAGTCGGAAAAAAGGCAAAGAGGGCGATAAAGCGTGAGGGAGGGAGAGAAAAGGAGAAAGTGGGCTTAAAAGGGAGACTACATGGAGAGGAACACAAGAACACAGTGTCCTAATTAATGTCTTCCTCCATTAATCCACTCTGAAGCTTCCCATGCTGCTGGGTTTGATCTCAACGTTGCTATCAAAGCCTGGAAACACGGTCTTGTAATATGGGGAAGATCTCAGTCAGACAGAATTAAGGGAAAATCGTTCAGTGCAGTCTTTTCTTGTCCCTGTGATGTCTAAAGTGCAGGTACGATTCTGTGTTTTCTCCTTGATGTAAAAGTCATGACATGAAGTTCAAATTCCTCTTCAGAACATTTAAAGCTCAGTGGAGCACTGGATCAAATGACAACATCATGAGGAGGCTAATGCCTGTAGTGACAAACACACAAATAATGATCACCCGAGTACGCATCTCTGCCTTTTAGCCTCTTATAGCTCGTTGTTTTGGTTTGATGATGGCAAAAGTCTGCTCTCGACCTAAAAATGCTCTGATGAACCAACTGTGCGCTATGTGCTGAGCACAGATAAGATTAGCGACTTGCTTTAGGTGAAATCCAGATGTTGTTCGTAGGAGGAACACATGTGTTTTTAGTGAAAGAAACTCTGATAAACCTGTTTGCTACCTGCCTGCGCAGCCAGTTCTCACTCTCAGTGGCAGCTTGGTATGTTTCAAACTATGGTGCGGTAGAGGGCAAGGAACTGAAAGCGTTAGCTCAGTAATGTTACCTCAAGCCCGGCTACGTTATGACATCGAGAGCGACTGTGACACGTGGAAAAGCACTTTGAGAAGAAGAATGATGAGCTTAAAGTCAACATAGCTAGCCAGACAGGCTAACGTTAGCTCTGACAAGCGACTGCTGGACAGCTCTCACAAACGATCTTTGCATTTATCTGTAACTTTATCAGTGCTGACTGGGAGAGTCAGTCCAGTGTGCTCACTTCTTTTTTGTGAGACTGGTGTGCTCCTCACACAAAGCCTCTCCATCCGTTTTAATGGGTGTTGGCTTTTCGAAAGCAAAATAACCAAAACTGAGGTCAAACGTAGGGCTTTCACCACAGAGACCAGGGTCTGAGGTAGTGCGTAACTACAAGTCAACATTTTGTATTCAACTTATGTAACATAAGTTACTTTGGAACTTATTTCAGCTCAACCATGATCTTTTCCTAAACCTAACCACGTAATTTTGGTGCCTAAACATACCCAAATTTCGAGCTAGAGGGGTGAGCAGAGTGTCAAAGTTTGAAGTTTTAAGGGCCACTCAGCAAGCTTCTGTATTTGGAGTGAGAACATGTTGGCCTATAGCACAGAACAAACTAAGTTAGTGGGTAGCTTGTGAATATAACACATTTATCAGCTAAAGAGCCAGATGATTCCCTCAGGAGGTGATGGAGACCAAAACAGAGCTAAAAGGAGAGTTAATATTGAACTGTTATGTGTTAGGCGACCAGAACAACAACTCTTAATGATGCTAATGTTGCTCCATTTCTTCTAGATGTGTAAATAAGCACAATAACAACTTTATAAGGTGATAACATGCTAAGAATTTGTGATTTTAGTGTTCTTCTGCCACGAAATCAATGATTCCAGCTTTAAAAATGTGCTAAATCCCCAGAAAAGCAACAGGCAAAGACCCCAGTGACCAATGAGAGCGCAGAAAACAAAGCAAACCTTGAACTGACAAACTGTTGCTGATTGACAGATAGGAAGCAAAATGGCAAACATTCAGCACAATACAAAGTGCTGTGGGACGTTTTGGTTGCTAGGGCCAAAGCTAAGTGCATCCTAACTACAACAAAGCATCTGAACATCAATGTCAGACTTATGAGTAGGAAATCTCATCGAATAAAACCTCTTATCGAATAAAACCTCAAAAAGCCATTAGCGAGAGACAAAAGATAGAACAAAATGGCAAGAGGATCGTTGCTAATTCAGCAAAAGGGAAATCAATGGCCCCCTTCCTGTTTTTTCTGGAGCTACCCAGCGTCTCTGTACCCAGTGAAGAATCCCTCAGTCCCTGCCTGTCAATCTCCAAAAAAAAAAACAAAAAAAAACACCACGGTGTAGAGGAGCTGAGGCGGGGCGTGTGGAGGCTGCCGGAGCTCCGGCCTCAGAGGAGAAGGTTCGAGGCAAGAAACAGTGACTCGAAAAAAAAAAAAAATCATAAACATCTCACATTTCCTTTGTCAGTTCAGCTCTAAAAATACCCGAACTCGACTCACTTCGCCTCCTCTCTGGTCTCAAGGAGCTATGCAAATATACAAGCCCCTCCATTTCTTTTCTCCTCCACTTTGTTTTCCTTCCACACCCCCTCCCTCAAAGCCGCCCCCCGTCCTATTGTTCTGAATACCTCTTCTCCATCTCTTGTAGACTACATGACAGAGCCTCGCCTTCCCTCTTGTTGTTCCTACTCTCTCCAGGGTAGGGGGAGAAATGATAAAAGCTATTTACAAGTAACTGTAGGCAACAGCGAAATCCAAGATGTGGAGAAATTCAAGCTTTTCTTTTTCTTTTTTTTTCCTTTTTACCCTGTTTTCTTTGATGGCAGAGCCACTTGTGATGCTGCGTGGTGAACTGCAGCACAGTGCGGCGCAGTCCTGAGTGACAATTTAAGGGAGGACTGAAGCGCTTTTAGGGACTTTGACTATGCCGGCTTCTGCAGATTGTGTTTGGCTTTTTTTTTTGTTCTTGAAAAAAAGGGAAGCAAGACATCAGTCCTTCTTGGCACGTGCTGAAAGGCAGCGACACAACTCCTCAGTACATCTCAAAACACCTACAAACCGTTTAGAGACGCTTCTGAAGTTTTCAAACAACGCGAAGGCGAGCGGCACGCGGGGACTCGGCGTGTTCTGGTATTAATCACAAGTCCATCAGCCTGCGGTCCGTTTCGGGGAGCTGCTCCGAGGCTTGTGGAGATATGATTGTGATGCACGTTAGGATTCATAAAAACCCAACAAAGACTTTTATGTAAGTGTCACTGGAAACACTGGCTTTCGTGACAGCCGTAATGAATCTCCTGCCTCATCTCTCACTCGTTCTCTCTCTCCCTTCTCCCTCGTTGTGTGTTGATCACCCCTTTTCTATTCAACAGACTCTAATTGCACGCTCTTTTTCTCTCCAGTCTCTACTCCCCCCCCCTCCACGCATCCCTTTTCTGACGAACAATCTCCAACCCGGCCGCCCCCATTTCCTCTTTCTCTCTTGATTGATTCTCACCTTTTCCATTCTTGCCGTTCACCTCATTAACGGAGCCCCCATCTGCTCGTTTCCTATTTTTCGCCTCCCACTCCTTCCTACATCCCGAACCCCGCCGCCCCTCCTCACTTCCTGTCCTGTCGTCTCTGAAGCGGCGGCCGTCTCGGATTCGCAGTCTCCGGCCAAGGCCCCGCGACGTTCTGTAATTAGAATGAGGCATAATAGAGAGGGTTCCTCATCAGCCGAGGTGGACGGGGGAGGGGAAGGGGGAGGGCACCGCCGCCATCTACCCATCCATCCATCCATCCATCCATCCTTGAGTTTAATCAGTGGCACACAATAGGATGTCACCTGCTCCCAGACGCGGCTGCTGGAGAGAGGCAGTGATGCTGTCACAAACCATTTGGGGTGAGGCGGCTCTTTAAGGCCTCCTTCTTCCTCCACGCCTGTCTCCGTTAATTTGGTCTCCCTGGGAACGAGGGAGAGGGAACCCGTGAAAAATCAAGCTCGTTTAATTGTGTTTATTTATTTATTTACAGAAGCTTATCCGGCATGTTCTTCTTTATTGGTTTTTCCTCCTGGAGTCCCTGAGGAATCATGGATATGATGAGTGCATGAATGTTTGCTTTCATATATGTGTGCATAGGCGCCAGTATGTGTACAGTATGTCACAGAAAGCTCATTCTGGCCCTTAATCAGCTGTAACCAGTGTGGGAAAGTGGAGTGAATCAGTATGTTTACTCCAACACTGCAACAAGTGTTTTGACATACTTACACTTTACATTTTTTCCATTTTGTATTATGTTTACTAGACACTTACAGTTCAGTTACGCTGATGACTGAAGAGTTTACATAAGAGACGTGTGATTTGTTAATAAAATTGTATGCAGTGTACACAAATTCATTTCAGAACGTAATACATAGCGATAAACATTCTGGAGCCGTTGTCCTTGACGAGTACTTTATATTCTGATGCTTCAATGTTGAATATACAACATTCACTGCCACCAGATATGAGGCACTTGAGCGCCAGCATCTCAGACCAAAACAAATGTGAGCGTTGTTCATTCAATACAGTTGGAAAAAAAGAAGGAAAGTGACATCTGAATACACTCTGCTCACGAAAGTGTTATGTATGGCCTATTTCGTTAGTGAGTGTTTTTGCAGTAACCCTCTCCACTCCCCCTGCTCATGCTGTAGAAGAGAAAATAAATGTTCTGGTATTACTGCTGCACATTCATGTGGTGACGTGGAAAGGAGGGAGGGGATTGCTAACTGCAAAACGGACAGGAAGTTAGCTAAAATGACACACAGTGATTTGTCTTTTTTGTTCCTTTACACATCAAAGCTAATCATTCTGCAGACCATGCAACAATCTTATCATAGACGTTAATGTACTTTCTCTCCTCATTTTATCCATCACATGCACATGTGCACCTGCTGGCTGCACACAGAGACACACAAGCAACAATAAAACACTGTCTAAGTGTGTTTTGTCTCTTCTGCAGGGTCCGTGCACTGAGAGACAGACACACCGTGGAGCCATGGGCTGCGGGCTGCGTAAGATGAAGCCGACGTCGGAGGAGACCAGTCCAGGGAAGATTTACTCCACCTTGAAGAGACCACAGGTGGAGACCAAGGTGGGCGTGGCTTATACCTACCACTACCTGGACTTCCTCATCGGCAAAGATGGTAAGAATCTTTCATAATCTGCTTAAAAGCGGCACTAAATAATCTGTGATCTTAATTGGTTTGTTCTGCTGTTTCATCCTGACCTGCAATCCTTTTCACTTTATTCAGAGTTTTCTCTTCCGAATAGAGTACAGCCCACCAAGTTGAGCACTAAAAGCCAGAAATCCCCAGTTACTATTGATCGGTTATCCCCACAGCGCCCTCATTGCTGATATGTTACAGTTATTTTGTGCTGCGCGGTCGTAAAAAAACTGAATTATTGCCTCTTCCACATGCACAGTTGAAATTATATGAATAGCTCAGGGCCTTTGGCATTTTGCTGCATCATACTTCTGCATGATAAGACGGCAGTGTGCCTCACAACTTCTGCAAGGGGGCTGATCTGCACTGCGATCTACAACCCTGTGCTGCATGTAGTATTTTACTGAACAATGCCACCTCCAGCGTGATTAATCTGTCTACCCCCTCTAAATATGCCATTATACCTGCATATCCCCTGTAGAAAAAAAGGATTCAGATGCAGATCAGTCTTGTATATGGAATAGCAGCACTCTGGCTGTAATTTTCATCAGGAGTTTCTTGTAATGATGGAGTGTTAATTAGCGCCTGCTCCCTGTATAGCAGCCACTGTTATAATTTCTTTTCTGACAATTAGTCAGTCAAGCTTTCACGTTGTGCTAATGATATAGAATTTTCCAGCCCAATCTACGCCAAACATCCTGCTGGTGGCCATCAATTATGCGTGGCACCGAGTCCGACTCGCTAGCAGGGGATGCAAACAAAGTAAAGCGTGGCCTGCTGGGTGATGTGTTCAAGGGCACAGGTTCGATCCTCACCAAACTACTGTGTGTGTCAGCTAGTTTTCAGGATGTTTCGGTGGCCTGACCGGCTCTGGTGAGCAGTAAACATGTAGAAAAAAGTGAACCAAGATGTGGCTGTCGGTTTAACAGTCTGTGGCTCCCTGTGCTGTGGATGGAAATATGGGAATGAATCATTTCCCTTTTTTAAAGACACCATACCTCCACTCACACAGACACACACAGAAGAGGCCCGGCAGTGCCCCCTCCTCTCCTTCCTCTCCTCAGTCTGAGGTGTTTATGAGATGGGAGGTGGGTGTTGTTTCCTGAGATGCCGAGACCTAAATTAACTGCCGGGGGATTCTTTGTGTCTGTGTGTGTGTGTGTGTGTGTGTGTGTGTGTGTGTGTGTGTCTGGAGGAGCACTTATGTGTGTTTGTGTTGTTGTGTTTTCAACTTAAACGGACCGGATTTTGCACCAAAAGCAATTGATTTACCTCAAGAAGGCCGGTGTTTAAGTTAAGCTTTAACATTTAGATCCATTTCATGTCAGGTGAGGTTTGTTTGGATTGGATTGGATTATTACTTTAGGTTTAATCAGGTTGTGTCGGGTCACCTAAGGATAAGAGATAAAGTTAAGATAGGTAGGATTACTTGATTGTAAAGCATTGGCACAAACAGACTTTGGAGACTTTATTTGAAGCAGCTAAAATCAATATTTTTTGATAATTATGCATCAAAAGACGTAACAACAATGTGATAATGTGAGAGAGGTCGCTTGTAGTAATGAACCTACAGAGAATTATCATCTGAATCTGCATCACGGAGCTTCATGGTGAGTTTCATCTCACTGTTAAATCTGTCAGCTGCAACTACTCTCATATGATACGTGTACACAGTGGCGGTTTTGGTCGTGAGGTTACACCCTCCTACAAAATCCCCAACACTTGGTGGCTGCACTTGATTGGACGAACACCACTTGATGGCTGTCTGCTCCAGGCATTTCATTTGGAAACTTATTCTGATGTTATGAAAATAGTTCATGTTTTTCTGAAGACATTTAAGGTGAGGGAAAAGCCGTACAGTTAGCTGAATCAGCTTCATGTAAACTCAATGATTTAATTCAATTATTCTTCTTAAATAGTTTTTCAGGAGTGCCGTGTGACACTGTGTGCCCCTGATTTGTAGCAAATGAGTAGCAGGCAACGTGATGCCCTATATCTCAAAACGCAGTGCAGCACTACATGACTGCATGGCAAGGATGTCTACGTAGAAGATGAACGGAAAATGTTGAAATGATGAATCCTGTGCATGGACAATAGTTTCATTTTCGGCTGCAGCAGGCTACCTGCTCATTGCCAAACAGCTGACAAACACAGTTCAGCATCTAAAGAGCCAGATATGTCCCTCAGGAGCTGGTAGAGACCAAAAACAGAGCTAACAGAAAGACAGTATTGGACATCTGCAACTGTTTGCTTACATGTTCAGCGTATCAACTTAAAAGGTGATGATATGTCAATGCTGTGTTAAAAAAAACTCTGTTATTGCAGGTAAAAAACAACCAGGAACAATTGAAGGCATCGCTTTTGGACCGTTGGGAATAATGTTGTTATTGACTCCCATTTATAGGTGCAAATAGGCATGGCTGCATGCTGATCCCTGCACACATGAATAATATGTTCTGCCTGTCTGATGAGACACAGTCAGTCAGTATGCTGACATGCCTATAAATAGGTTGTGTACCTTGAATATCCAGATTAAGTGTGTAAATCGAATGAATACACAAACCTCCCTTACACAACCGATGTTCCTGAGGCTGTTAGTTGTTACAGGAAAGCCATTTCGCTATCCTCCGTCCAAATGCAATGACATTTTGCTGCTTGCACATGGAACCAAAACAAAGAAAGAGACCAGACTGAAGCAAATCAATACCCGGAGTCATTTAAGAGAGTAATCCTCCATCTTTATTAGACTGCTGGTAAGATAACCTGATAAAGGTGTTTAAATGACAGGTGCAATAATTAAAAGTATCCTGCTGATTATAATCTAATTAATAGGCTGCCTGTAAACACACTGACGTCTGTCCTTCTTCCAGTCAAATATATTGATTGACAAAGCAGAGACTGATGTGATCGACCGACTTGTACTTGAGATTTTTGAGCAGAGCGGACGACAGGCATCAGCACCGGGGCGAAGGTGAAGAAAAGTTTAAGACTGGGTGCAGAATCAGGATCAGATCGAGGTTAAATATGTAATAGAGGTCGTTAAGGTTGAGGAGTATGTGAAATTAATGCGCTCCGGGGGAGATTCTGTGTGTGTGTTTGTGTGCGCTGTAGGCCAGGGAGGAGTCAGGATGCTATATATAGACATCACTCTGTTATTTCTGCTCATGACAGTTATAGCTGAAATGATGGTGGGAGGGGAGCTTGGTGGCGGCGGTGGGAGGCTGCTGGAGTGGAGGAAGGGGGGGATGGTATGGGAAGCCGGGAGATGTAGTGCGCGGCGTGTTCGCCCTGACAGTTGATTAGTCTCCATTAGTTTGTCAGGCTGACTAGACTGGATGGATGAAGGAGCTGAGGATTGTGGGCGTCTGGGGGCCAGGCGGGCTCATCCAGCCTCCATCGTAAGGGGACATAAGGGAAAGGAGGGGAGGCGGGAGGTGGGAGGTGGACCGGTGCCTCCCTTTTGTTGAACTGTGTGTGTGTGCGTGTCTTTGGCTCATGGCCACATTATTATCTTCAAGTATTGTCTGTAATGGCGGGGGTTGGTACTTACTGTAATCAGTTTCCCTCTTGCTCTGTCTCTCTGTCACTGTCAGTACGCCTCTGTCTTCTCTGTGGTTCATATCCTAAAATATGTGTCTGCGTATGTGTGTGTGTGAGTGCCTGTTTCCCATTGGAGCACATTAAGTTTGAGAAATCAGAGTCTTTAGTCCCAATTTCTGAATCATTTGACTGCATCAGCAGATTTTTGGGGTTGAACGGTCAGCATGTTACTCATAGCTGTAATTACCTTGTACCAGGTATGTAAGAGTAGGCAATGATTCATGTGTCCGGCCTTTTTTCTACAGGAAGCCTTTAAAATATTTAAGACGTCGTCAAAGATTATGAATATGAAAATGGTCTCTGGTACAGCTGGAGGGCTTCACATAAATACACTTACTTACAGTGAGAGCTGCAACAAAAAGCACCGATCGTTTTTACTTGACAAGTGGCTCACAGCTAAAACAGTGTTGTATAGATGCTTACTGACAGTGTTTGGATCATTACACATGCTTTTCTCAAATAATGACTTGTGTTGCTACAAAACTGAACAGCTACTCTGCCCGTTTCTGAAAGGCACCCCGTGGAGTTTTCCTCAAAACAAAAAGTTTCTCGCCGAAAAACACTGGGTGTATCCTTCATTCAAAACAAACTGAACTGCTGAATGCCTTTCATTCCCTCTAAAAAAAATAAATAGAAAAGCTGACATTTAAAGCAACAAAAAGTAACTTCCTGGACAAAGATAGTCGATTGTAGAGTCTCATCCCCATGTCGTCAAATACTGATGTTTTGGGTTGGTGCCCGAACCGAGATGCCAACCCAAAGCATCAATATTTGATGCTTTGGGTTGTCATTAAGCGACTTCAGGGGAAGGGATGAGATTTTGGTATCGGAAGCATTCTGGTTTCCGTTGTGTGCAGGTGAACAAGTCCATGTGGAGAGCAAAAGAAGTGGAACGCTTGGGTGAAAATGCTTTCTAGGAAACCCATCAGCTATCGTCTGACATTTAGAGTGGTTTCTCAACTCCAATAACATTGTCATGTGTAAATTTGCTAACGGTAAACCGTTACCCATCATTTGAATGTCTGTCTATCCACTGGCTGCACTGGTAGCACTGGAACATCAGCCGTTGCCAGCAGAGGCTCAATCTTCGTCTTATAATAGCTGATGGGTTCTGAAATATGTGTCCTCATGCACATGCACGTAATTTTGCAACATAGCGTAACTCCACAGGGTACCTTGAAAGCAAGAGTGCGACTTTTGAAAAGGAGGTAACACAGACTTCATCTAAAAAATAAAACGTTAGAAGAAAGAAAGTAAGAAAACAGAGCACAACTCAATACACTCCACACCTTTCTTGGTCTGGTATGACCAGTAGCTTATGAGGGCTGATGTAATCAATCCCTAAATAGATGTTGCTAGTCAGCTTCCTGAATGTATGACTCTTTTCTACTCATGGTATTGTCATGCTTTTTATTAGCGTCTCACACTGTGTCAAAAAGTAAACGCGTCTGACCCGGAAGCATTTGTTGATTCCTGGTTGTGGTCCCATGTCGCTCGCTGTCAGGTCGCCTAACTGTGATGTTTTTAAAGCAACCGAGGAAAATGGAGGGAAATTCAATGTCATCATGTAAACAAGTCTCATTATAACTTTTGGCTTACATCCACAAACATACCGTGCTACTTGCATTGGATAGGAACACATTTTAAATGCCATCTTACGAAACTGATCATATATTATTATTTTACGGTTACAAGTGATTACATTAATTTATTATTTTGTTGTGACACAAAAAAAATATCTTGTTTGATCTTCAGCATCAGAAATATTACACTGTCATAGCAAAACAAAAGCAACTGTCGAAGGAATGTTTTCTGTCTTTTATTTACGGGAACCATTATCACTGTTTCCGTCTAATTTTGAAAGCCTTTCTTTAAAAACAGTTCATGTACCAGAAGCAGAAGAAACATTTTCTGCATCAGCATTTCCTGCATCTTTCTGCTTCCCCTTCACCTCTCCTCCTCTTCTTGGGAAAAATGCCCTCGTGATGTTCACTTCACTGTGACTACTGCACTGTGAATAATGTTTGTAATAATTTCTTGCCACAGTGTTAGATCATAGCTTTCTGCAACCGCCGCCATAATGGCCCCTCAGGCTACTAACCCGCCACCAAATGTACAAAAATAACACCTTTCACTGCAGAAACGGTGATGAAAGGGAGAGTAAATCGGCGGAAAGCTGTAAGTAATGAACCTCCTCTGCACTAAATATCATTGTCAGCCCACCAGTGAGTTGTTGCCTCATGTTTCCGTATCATTTTGAGGTGTGCATTCAGCTTCATGGTCACTCCGCTACCATTCAATCACCTCTGAAAGAGCTGTGGAAAAACAAAAACGGAGAGTCTGTTTGATATTGAGATCATGACCCTACGGGGAGCTGAGAAAGCGCCTGGCTGTTGCCGTGTTAGATGGCGTGGAAATAAAAAGCCATTTCACCGTAAAACACAAGCACAACAAAAATGAGGGATGTGCGGCGTGAATCTCATTTTCTTAAAATGCGATTTTGAAATGTTCAAAAATGTCAGGAGGGATGCAAAAAATTGAAAACATGCTCAACACCTTCTCAGCAGGCAGGTTGGGAAATATGGGAAATATGAAGATGTCGCCCTTGACATCAAAGCCGCGTGCAGGCTTGTGAGGCCTGCACACACACACACATGTACGCACACAGAGGCCCCGACACACACCGTTTGATTTCATCTCAGGGAGCTAGACACGTCATTTATATGCAAAACCCCCAGAGCCCCGAGTCCCCTTGTTAATATGAGCTGTAGCAGGTGAGTGACACGCAGGAGCAGCCTCCCCCCCTCCGTCACTTCACTCAGATATAAGACGGAGCCGCAGGAGAGGTCAGCAGGAACGCCGCGCCGCGCAGAGTGGCTTTCCGAGGGGAGATTAGTCCTCGGATGGCGGGGGAGCCGGGATTTATCCCCTGGCTCCGCAGCTTGAGAGGTGGAATTGAATCGCAGTTATTGAAGGGGAGAATGACATTGAAGACTGAATTCACGGTCATCTGGTTTTTACATTATATTTCCATTATATTGCCGCTGCCCAGGGTGTGGCTGCGCGGCTCAAATCAAAACATGATTGTAAATTAGATGCAGGCCGAAGTGAGCTGAATGGGAAATGTGTTTCTGATGGTCCGAGGAAACAAAACGGGCAAGCTGGTGATTATGTATGGGAAAATACTGAATTAATAATCCGGACCTCCTTTGGAAACAAGGCCTGTCATTGCACACTGAGCGCTCCTGATGAAGGCATTCAACGTGATTACCGGTAAATTGCAGGGATCTCTTTGGAAAATGCGCATGAAATATGCATCAGCCGCCGTCCAAAAACCGACAGTACAAATTTCAGACTCGTGCCACTGCTCCTTGTTCCTGCCTCCCTCCGTAGTTGGTGGCATACTAAGTGGATGCTACTCGCATTGTTTTCGGGCCCAGTCAGGCAGCAAAATGCCAAGCCATCGTTTGCTGAGACAAAGATGTCAGAGCAGCGTTTTAGGCGTGTGACAGAGCCAGAGCTCAGCAGGTCCCACTCGTTAAGCTTCAAACGGCTGCAACTGCTGACAAAGTTTTCAGCAACAGGAAACTGCTCGGTTCCTTCCTCTTTCTCCCTCCTCCCTGTCTCTCGCTCAGCAGTATGTTTAAGATTAGCTCTCTCCTTGTAATGCTTCGTATTCTGTGCAGAGTATTTCCTGTGTCTGAAGGCTTTGTTGTCGCAGCTAACTGAACTCGGTATCCAGGACGCGTTGTGTGTATGTGTGTGTGTGTGTGTGTGTACGCTGTTGCGGCAAATGCAATTTCGCTCGCGTGGAGAAATATTCTGCTCATGATTTGATTCAGGTCGTTGGGGCCGGCAGGACGAGTGTGTTGCAGTTGTTGTTGTGTGAGACGGGAGGTTAGGAATATAAAGGTGGAGGGTCGGGGTGTAAAAGGTAAACAAACAAAGAAGGCAGATGTGTAAAACAAAGATTAATTTTAAGGGTGCACCATGTAGTTTAGACTAAGACATGTTTTATGCATAAACAAACTAGACAAACAAACCTTAAAGGTCAACACAATTTCATACTGTTTTACCTTGATTATATTTGGCGGACCCTGCCACCTTTTTAGCTTCAAACAGTGTTTTCCTCTGAGAACAGCTTGTTTACTCAGCTATGTAAAAAAAAAAAGTTTATTTTATTAACTTATTAATATTGTTAGAGTTGGAATTTCTTCTGCAAAAACGACATAGTTCCCCTTTAAAGTCAATAGTAAATCTTCAGGGGCATTTGGATTTTAATCTGAAAGTCCCTCCAGATTTCTGACATTCCAGTCATGATTGCACTTTCTTAACGACCGCGTCATCGACCGTCTCGGTGCTTCAGGAAAGAAAACACATCCTGAGGCTCTCCGGGTTTTATTTTGAAGATTCAAATTCTGCGTGTGGGTGGGGGGAACCTGCGTGCGTCATTAGATGAGCAAGTGAGTGTGAGTGTTTTGAAGAGAGAGAGGAAATGAGGGGAGGAAGATAGAAACCCAGATAGAGCCTGTGTGTGTGATGTGTACGGCCTCTATGTGCACACATGTAGTGGGCTGACATGTCTTTTTGGTCTCGGGCCCTCCGTGTCTCCGGGTCTGCATCTGGTCTTTAGGTGTGTTTGCACACTGCTGTGTTTTATCCAGCCCTCTGTCTCCTTGTTGCTCCTTCTAACGTGGCCTCCGCTGTTTTCCTGCCCGCCTGACAGCCAATACGCCCGAGCGCCCCCTCAAAGCTTTATTGGCTCTTATTGCCATCTCACTCAGATCCAATATGCCAGTATTGATTGTGTTGAAATGCAATCAGGGTCTCCACAGCAGAGGAGCAAACAATCTAAATTTAACAGAACACCTCCGCCGGCCTTCAGCCCAGCCCTGATAGCACCTCCCAGAGAGGATCAAATGTATTTATGTGTGCAGAGAGAAATCTTTCACGCGGTCACAGCTATTGTTAGACGCTCTTCCAAGAAGCTTGTGAGGCCGCACAAGCAGAGTGTGCAGGAAGTGACCTCGGCCCTGACCTCACTTCCTGCCAAGTGGGCGGTTACAGCGTGTTGTCAAAGCAAAAGATGTTCAGATCACAGATGTCAGTTAGCAGACAGACCTGTAGCCCTTTCATGCATGAGTTGAGTTAAATGATTACATTTAAAAGGAGACCCTTTCATTTAGCTTTTTCACTTTGTTTATGTTCTTGTGCATGTAAAAGGTCTTGATAGTTAAAAAAAAGTCCACGCTAACAGGAGCTCCTCTCTCCCACAGAAAACACTGCTCCTTAAACACCTTGTCAGCAGTTCCGCCTTTAATAAATAGTCTTGTTGACATCACTGTCACCATGACACACATTTGTACAATTTATGACTATATTCACGGAAAGAAATGAAGTTAACTAGAAGCTGAAAACAGGACATGACGGTGAGCGGTGCTGGCTAAGGCGTGTGTGAGCCGACCAATCAGAGCAGACTGAGTATTCGGAAGGAGGGGCCTTAAAGAGACACGAGCTAAAACAGATCATCGGACTTTATGTGTTTTTGGCACGTTAAACATGTAAACCTATTCTAGTGGTGACCCAAAAAACCCTATTTAATGAAACCATTGTCGTGTTAATTGTATCATCATTTTAGATAACTGGCTGCCAAATATCTATCACTGCTGTCAACACGCTGCATGAAAGGCTTAGACGACAATCCAAAATGTAATTCATGAGTGCGAACTCAGATATTGCCACTGTTTATATAAACAAGTTTGATTTTGGCTTTCGGAAAAAAAATGCATACTTGACATTCCTCGAGGGGTTGTGAAATGATTTTATGAGCTCAAGAGCCCTGACAATTTTCTCAGCTCATATAGGGACCATGTGATCGCTCAGCTGAGGTGAAGAAAGAGTTATGAGTTTTCTCCCGACTGTGAGAATGTGAACGCTGTGAATAACCATGATTTGTCAGCGTGATAATGAAATTCTCAGCTGCCTTTCCGCTGTACAAAGCTATAAATTGCTCCTGGTGTAGAACTCGGTGTCCTTTTTTTAAAAATCAATTTACACAGAGGTAGAAGAGGCAACAATTTCTCATAAAGTGTTAGATATTTGTTTAAAAATGCCATTAATCTATTTTTGGGAAACAAATCACAACCTGAAATTCAACAACTGTCAAGTGTCATCGAATGTCTAAACAAAAGTCTTCAGTCACCGGCAACAAAACAAAGGTTTGGTGTTTGGTGCATGTGCAGGAGCTTTTCCGTTAAGACTGGAGATTAAACAACGCTGCTTACGTGTGGTGTTGGCTTTCTCTTCTGCGTTCTCAGCAGGGACCACAACATATTTAATAGAAAAGTGGGATTAAATGGTAATTAAGAGACATCACGGTGCACTGCTGCATCTCAAAAATAGGCACTAAATCAGAAATACAACCGAAAAATGATTCTCGCATTGATCAGAGACGGCAGAATCCTCGTCCTCGTTCACTAAAAGATCCTTTTTTCTCTTCAACGCTTTGGCTTGGTCAGTTTCCACGAGGGTGGGCACGTCCCGCGAAGATGAGAGCCCACGAAACAACGATTAAAAGATGCAGACATTCCTTTTGCAGACAGTTGTGGTCGTCTTTCTCCTTCAGCCAAAATCTATTCCCACTCCCATTAACTAGCTCCAGCTGAGACTTTCAGACCTTCTGAAGTTATGCGAGCCCCTCCCACCACTCTGGACGTGTTAGGAGCTGGAAGCCTCTCAGAAGCAATGTTTGAAGTTTCCACTCGTTAGTTTTGAATCGGCAGAAGCAGCGCGCCTCTTTGTGCCGCGCCAGCCACCCGCTGGATTCTCCTTACTCAGATATCAGCTATCAGCTGAGGCCGACAGAAGTCACGAATCAATAAGAAAAAGGAAAAAAAGCAGCTGTTTTATTTAAGTGTATTTGACAAATAGGGTGAGAAAATGTTTGTTGAGCAAAGTCGAAACTTCTCCTTCTGAAGCTGCACTGGTGAGAGCAGCATCTTTAGACAGCTCAGTGAGTCTCGCTACAACCGGCTGTGTGTACAGCGGCCTCGCAGACCTTTAATGTGATTTTACTCTCGCAAGCTCGGACTAACAATTTCACCCCGAAGCCGTTGTCAGACGGGAATGGAGACGCTGCAAACTTGCTTGTGTTTTCAACCCATCACATCAAGGGATGGCTTTCAAAAATAGGATGCTGATTGGGGTCGATTTGCGTGCACGTTACAGTTTGATTGGACTTACACCCACGTGGAACGCAGAGAGAGCGATTTGTCGGTGTGACCAATTTGCAGTCGTGGAGGAGAGACAAGGGAAAAGCAATCACCAACCCCAGGTGCAACGTGGACGTATAATTCTCTATTCTTCGGCGGTGTCTGGCAATAGCACCTTGATTAGTGGAGTTTATAACGTCTGATGATATGTCTAAACACTGTGAAGAGGCTGTGGAATCAGAGCACACTGGTCACCTGACATGCATGCATTACAAGCTGTATGTTTACGGCATTATTTTCTCTTAGAAAATCTTCTCAGAGGTTAATAAAATGAGCTTCTGATTAAATTCGCACATTTTTAAAACGTCATAAGTTTGCTCACAAACCGGTGTCGACTCATTTGCAAGTGCAGCGTTGGCTTTGTTTCATTGCAAGTGTGTGTGATGACTTGAACTTCATGAACTGTGAAAACGAGGCAGCCAATAACTCATTGAGTGCATCTCTTTTTCAGTCTATTGTTATAATCGTAGACAAAAGACAGAGACAGGTGTCAAAGAGGCACAGTAGGTGGTTAATTATGAAATGGATATTGCGCACGTACACTCGCTGTGTCATAATTACACATCTGTCTCATATTTCACTCGGGGTGTCTGGCTCTTTGGGTCCACCATTGTTTCCGAGGATTCAAATAACAGTGGTGGGATGCAGGTTCGTATGAAGAGAGGCCACCTGTTGCTCGGCAGGGTCCCCATCTGGAGGGAGATTAAAGTGCGGGTGCGGGGGCCGTCTATAATTTGACTTAATTACTTCTGAAGAGACTGGGTGATGGATTAGCACTGTGTTTCTATTAGCATACGCTCGCTCTCTGGTTCCCAGTGGCCCTCCAGTGAAGCCCAGTGAAACTCTCAATTGTTTAAAACCAGCCATCCGTATTCCTCCACCTCCAAGTCTGAGTTAGGATTAGATGATATATTGTTTTGCTCGTATGTGAGGCTGAAATTAAGTTTAGGGTTCTTTAAGGACACACTCGGTGGCGATGTTGTTCTGGGAGTTGGTCAATCAACCGCTTTGGTTCAGGCTAACATATGTCAATAACTACTGGATGTATTGCCTTTAAATTTTGTGAAAACACTTATGGTCTCCAAAGGGTGAATCCTAATGACTTTGGTGACTTTGGGACCTTTCCTCTAGTGCTACCACGAGGTTGACATTTGCGGTTCTGCATGAAATGTCTCGACAGCTCTCGGATGGGTTGTTATGAAATTAAATGCAGACCTTCAAGTTCCCCACAAGATGGTTTGCTATAACTCTGGTCATTCCTTGATTTTTTCATCTAGCGCCATCAACAGATCAAAAATTTTTATTTGTCAGATATTTTCAGTTTATGATCAAAACACGCAAAACTAACATTCCCATCAGCACACCAGCACATTACACATCAGCATGTTAGCATTGTCAGTGTGAGACAAGTCCGGAGTAAGAGTGCCAGGCTTTGAAAACAATTGACATAGTGGCGAAACCGCATAGCTGCAACGTCACATGATGCACAGGGGCCAAAGATACTTTTTTAGATGAGCAGCGATTGATTTCTTTTCTAAAAATGTCTTTCTAAGAACTATAATTAACAGCAAACACAAACATTTTCATATCCTTTTTTCGTATGTTCATAATACTGTTCTTTCTTTAAGTTCGGGTTGGTGGTCCCAGTTGGGAGCGGGCGATTTACATGTGTGTAAATGTGACCAGCACAGAATTGGATATATCCGACGCTGATCCTGGATCGTTGCATCTAAAGTGAGATTGAATCATTTTATCCTCGCTCAAGTTAGCGGACGGCTAAACCAGAAGTTAGCTCCTAAGCCAGCGTACGCTCTTTTGGCCGAACAATGAGGAAGCTATGAGGAAGATCGTCAAACTTTTTTGGCTTAAAAATGTCCGACTTCTCATTTGCAGTTGGTGTCTGGACTGTCTGTACCATACGTTTGTTTAAGTTTGTTTAATAAACATATTTAAAAGAGAACTTTTTGCGCCACTGAGCAGCTCTCATAGGAATGAATGGGGCTCCACCTCCGACGTTGTATCCAGTTTTCATTCTACATCCATGTTGTGAGCATGTTATCACACTGATGTAACTACTTAGCTTTGCCAAACCACAGCCTCACAGAGCTGCTAGCAAGGTCTTCTTCCTGGATAACAACAATCCATGTCATCCGTATCCAATGTGATGGATGTTTGACATTAGAACACTTGCCAGGAAATGGCATTGTCATATTTAATTGAATTTCTCCAAAACACATGTTTCATCTATTTCTTTAAATGCCAGATGTATCCTAAGGCCATGATTGGATAAGTGTCTCTGACTTTAAAGAGATACTAACCCCCCCCCAGTTTGGGTCTCAAACTGAAAAACCGTTTTAGTTTCTCTTAGAAGGTTGTGAGAACAAAGTGAGATTATGTAACACCATCTTCCTCACACAAATTGAAGTTGAATTCCTCAGGAATGATACCCAACTTGGCTTGATCCAGTAGGGATTTGCTGCCAGAGCCTGATCTGGTCCTGTATCGTGCTGACTTTACAAGGACTTTATTTATTCTTAGGCTGCATTAACACCTGTTCTGAGTCCGTATAATGTAATTTATTTGGTTTCAAATGGAAGGACCCCAAACAAATCACTGCCGCTTTGTTTCATTTGCAATTCCAGTGCTCTTTGTGGCAGGTGTTGCATTTATTTTTGTATAAATAAAATTGGATTTTGTAATTGCTATAGCTCATTATAAAAGACAAAAAAAGAACCTCATGCTTTTGCTATAAATACTTTGAAGTAAAAGGCAACACATATCTAATTTGTTGGCACATCGACACAATATGTTCCTCTGCTGAGACAATCCAATTGATCTCTACCTCACACACTCCCCTCAACCGCTGCACACAGGAACAGGATTATTTGGCTTTTGTTATTGCAACACATTAACTAAAATGACGGATTAGGGCTGGAGGTGTAGCCTGGATAACAGGGAAACCCTTAATATTTCACGGCCGAACCCTTTTCTGAGAACTTGAAGATGTGAATAAAAGAAGAAGATAATCCTGAGCTTATAGTCTTGGGACGGTGTTCGGAGACTCCGGGCAGTACAGGCCCAGATACTGACTTTAAACTGCTCTGCTCTGCAACAAACAGGTCACCAGAGCCCTCGTGCAGCTTCACAGTCAAGAGCAATTTGCAAGCCTGAAACCATTTCACACTTTGTTGTTATTTTTAGTCCGACTTCTCATCTTGTAAGTGTGGAGCAGACTGACTAACAGTTGGCTGGTGGAGTCTTTAAAGGAGAAACATATTTAGTGTTACACTCAGGGTTGACGGCGTCTTTGAACTGATTTGCAGTGACTGACCTGTGGTCACTGACTTATAAACATTCAGCTCTCTGTTCCACTTTGATCTCTGAGACTTTTCTAGTTGGTCTCTTTTACTTTTTCATGACTCAATTGATTGTGTGTGGTTGGCATTTTTTGCAACCCAATCGCCAGAATAAATGTTGGAAAAGTATGTTTCTGCAAAACCGCAGAGAAAACTTCACTTTTCTTTATGCTGCTGCTTCACCTGCTTATGCTCTAAGGTTTAGCAACAACAACCACTCAGTTAGTGTTAGGAAAACATGGTGTTTTGGCTTAAAATACTTAAAAGACTTTCACGAATTTCCAGAGGTCTCGTTAAAAACATCCATATGTTGTCACCGCAAACATGAATTTGGATGGAAATTGCCTGAAGTTCTCCTTAAAAATTGCCCAGTGGTTTCACACTTACAACTGTTATTACAACCAAATTGTGTTAGCCGAGTATGTTTCTGCAAAACCACAGATAAATTTGCAACTTCACGTTTGCTTAGGTTTAGGATTTCTCTTTTGTCTTTCGTGCTCATGCTGTGGTTAGGTCTAGGCACAAAAGCCCCTTGGTTTGGCTCAAAATACCTGTTTTGGTTGCCATGCTTGTGGATGGAGATGGTCTGACTTTGCAAGAAAAATAGCTGGTTATGGTCGCCACCAAAAACGCTGGAAATGTCTCCAGGTGTCCAGTGGTGGGACTCGAACAGCAGCCTCATTGGATGTAATAACGCCACCTCCACAAATCTGAAGGCATCTGTGGTTTGCAGAAAGGTTAGCTGTCAACATTTTATCCTGGCGACCGGGCTGCTTTTTCTTCTTCTGCTCCCATCAGCCTTGGTGCAGAAACACTGTAAAATTGACACACTTTTACAAACCTCTTTCATCGGGCATTTGTAACTAATCAAGGACTCATTTTTCAGTTTTCTTTGCCCACATGCTCCACAGTAAGGCATTAGTAGTAAAAGTCTGGCTCAGATGTCAGAGAAACAAAGGGAATGTGACAAGTGAGCTCCTACATGTACAGGTTCCCAGATGTTTCCTTGCATCTAGATCACAACACACCTTGTAGTAAACCGTGATATCCCCCAGCTACCCTTTGACACCCCAGATCACACCCAGGCTCGCCTTCGCTCCACTCTGACGCTGAACTTCTCCCAGCCAGGTAGTCTGGGCGAGCTTTCTGCTCGCGGAGTATCTGAAGTGACAAGCCGGGTTCTTCTCCCGTCAGGGCCTCGGTAGTAATTGAAGAGGAAAGCACAGCTCGCACTGCAGACATTTCAATGGGTGAACTGAAGGAATGTCAAGGACTTGGAGCTGGAGTGAGAGTGTTTTTGAGTGTGTGAAGGTGTGTGTGTCTGAGTCTGCAGTGCTTTGTGGGGTTTTTTGTGCCTGTCTCTCTTTGTCTGTTTAGTTGAACTTCACATACAGACCTTGATATGTACATGGTTATGTCACTGCACACTAACACACAGTACTGACAGTAACACAGTACAGCTACTCAAGTATTTTACTTAAACATAGATCTTAGGGACCTTTTTATGCTACATTATACTTCTACTTTACAACGTTTATTTGTCAGCTGTAGTTGCTACTTACTTTGCAGGTTATCCAGCATATAAAATACACTGCATTTATCATGCTGCCTTAAAAATCTATTTATATATTATGAAATATAATAAAACATAAAGGGCACGTTTTTCCCGCATAATGAGAACTTTTAGGTTTGATATGGAACGGTAAATGGATTTCGTTTTAAATAGTGCTTTTATCCAAAGTGCTTTACAATTTGCATCTCATTCACACTCACACAAGGCAGTGGGCTAACCGTCGGGCTCAACATAGCTGAGGAATCTGAGATCAGTAAACACCCTGCTCTACCTGTTGCAGATATGTTCGCTACATCCTCCTGATAAAACTTTTAAGTACTTTTAAGGTACTCTGGAGGTTCCCTCCATTGTTCCCAGTGTAAACAAACGCGATGCTATCAGTTTCACCAAGGTTGGAGGCGGTGTCAAGGAGAATGAGGCCGGCTGCAGCATCAACGGTGGCTTAATGAATGCACACAGCTAATTGTCGCTGTTTGGGAGCTGATTGTGGTTGAATGTTTTTTCTACCTTGCCGCTGCAGTTTAGCATAAAGAAAACCAATCCTCCCACTAACTATACCCACTTGTCTTTCGGAGAGTTGGGTAAGGCACTGGAGCTCCAGCTGACATTTGGCAATAGGGGGAAAAAGTTTGGCCATTTCCAGTGTGCCGTTATTTCTGAAAAGATTTGTACAGTAGTCAGTTGTGACTTGAGCCATGAATCACACATATGATGTTGAGTCGATTTAAAAGATAATTTTGCAAGTCAAGAAATATTGAACACTGCAAAAATGTGAAAGGAGAGGTCGTCAGTTCTGTGAGCTTGCTAATACACAGGCCCGGCTCTACAAGGTGTTAGTTACGGGTTTTGGTAAGTGTTATATGGGACAACAATCTTCAAAAGCTTCAGCAGTTTTATGACACACTGTGACTTTCTCGGGTTGAATACTTATCTCTTAAAATGACAAATACCTTAAGGTGTAATTGATGGCAAAATTCAAACAGGATCGGTCTAATTGTCTGTAACTACACTACTGTAATTAAGTAATTTACTTAATACTTTTATGAGTATTTTGTCCAAGACTGTAATTTTACTCGTACTTTACTTACAGTATGCATTACATCATATACAGTAACCTACTTTGTTACTTCAAAAATCATACATTGAGTACAATTTGAATCAATATCTAAACATTTCATCTGCATTTATGAAGCCAGCACAGCTCTCTGATCACAAAACCTGACATATGGAGGAAAAACACAAAACTGTGCAGCAGCTGCAGGTTTGGAGCAGAACAGAGCAGAAGCTGGGAGAAAATCAGACAGAAGATTTGGAGAAACAGAAACACCTTTGATTTGGATGCTGCTACTGATAACACTCTGAGTAGTGTTTGAGAAGTTGAGTTTAATACCAGTAGTTTTTCTTCTAACTGAGTAATACTTCAGTGATGTAACTGTACTTGACTCGTACAGATTTCCAGTACGCTGTTATCTCCAGCCAGCTCTATTTGGTTATGTGATGAGATTAGTGTAGGATATCAGCGGTCTGTGGTGTATGATATGGGTTGTTAGTAGGACTGAATGTAGCCAGTAGCCAGGCGACAGAGTTGCTGCTGCTGCTGCTGCCAGTCAAAAAACACACACACAGCTGTGCAGCAGACGCAGGGGGTAAGTGCTTACTGTCTAAAAGCACATTGACTTTAAACTCGTAATGGAAAAGTTATGCATTGTGGCTTCGCTGCTAAAGTACTTGAATATTTCCACTTCCATTACTAACAACACACCTGCCAATAGCAACCACTTTAAAAGAAATCATCTTCAGCAATCTGCAGCGAAAAAAAAGTCTTCAAAATACTTCTGAATATATAAAACGCTCGTGAGCTAACTTGTGATTTCTCTCAGTTTTTTGCCTGAAAGGTAACAACAATAATGACGCCGGTTGTTTGCCCTGGATGCCGTCTTCAGAGTATAGAGTAAATTATGCACCACAATCAACGGCACAAAGCATCTAATGGCAGACCCACAGTGCCACTAAAACATCCCGAGCCTGTCAGAGAACTTAATCATCGCACAACCCCGTGTTTTAAAATTCAAATGTGCACTCTTTTGCATTGCTAATGGAAGAAAACCCCCCAATCAAGCCGGCACGTCTCAGCAGAAAAACGCTTCAAATGTGATTTTCGACAGGAGGCTAATGTCGGGGTGTACTGTATGGAAAAAAAAAAAAAGCTTGCCTCGCAACTTGTAGTTAGCAGAGGACAGGAAGTCAGAGCGGTGTGCGTCACCCGAGCGGTGTGCTGTTGAAAACGCAGCAGTGGAGCCGTCGTGGGCTTTGATCAACAACCTGCTCATTCACCACAGTTTGTCTCTCAAGCGGCGTCTCCAGGCAACTGAGGGCTGTCAGCAGAGGAGGTGGCGTTGAGCGGACAAAACGCACTCTGGAGGCCTCCTGTCAGCCTCAAGTCTGGTGATGGAAGCAATTCCTGAGAGAAAGGGAGAGAGAGAGAGAATGAAACAAAGGCAAAAGATACAGACCTTTTCTCTTTCTATATATAAACCTTTTTGCTGCCTGAACAAATTATAGGTAGTTTTCCTCCATCAAGACATCCGGCGCCTGTTCATTTAGCCGTGAGCCTTCAAACTACAGTGTTCCAGTCATTTAGCAAAGGGAACAGTTGATGAATTTGGCTCGCTTTTTCTTCCTATCTCCAGTAAAAGCTTCCGCCGGAGCTCTGGACACAGATTGAGAGATGCATATGTATTTAGAAATTTAGCCCAGGCAGCCCTTAAACGCTCCGTCTAGACAAAGAGAAAGCAATTGCATTAGCATTTAGCGGGCCATCTAGTCTGTTTGTTTTTTATCTTTATTTACCCAGGAAAGCTCTGCCGTGCGCTCTCATTCAGCAACAGCAACGCCCTTCACACTCGCTCAGTTACAGACATTAAGGCCTGGGAGCTGCCCAGTACAACCGCAGTCTGGTGCCAGTCAGCACCATCTGAGCAGTCGGCCGTTAAGCACCTTGCTCAAGGGCATCTTAACAGGAGTTGTTGACTGAGCAAAACAGCGTGTCTCATTCGCTTCCCGCGTCCAGATTTTCCTCGCTCCTCCGGTCCAGAGTTCGCTTTTTTGAATTTTTGCCTCGGGGCAGATGCTCCACCATTTTTCCAGTCACCACTTTCTCTCTCTCCAAAGCGATCCTTCGCTGCCCATTACCCTAATGGCAAGATTTCCAAAGCGGGGAGTGGGGAAGAAGGGATTTGTAGGAAGAAAACAATCGCGTTTCTGCAGCATTTATATCATATTTCACACAAGTTTAAATCTTAGAAGTGTGTCCACTTCAGATTTGTCATTCTCAAGTGTGTTCATTAAAAGCAAAGGTCAAAAAGCTGCTGCACTCAATATCTACTTACAACTTCATCTTCATTCCAGCAGCGGGTGTCCATTTCTCAGACCGATACCAGAGATATAAAAATCAATACTAATCAGAAAACATGATTAATTTTGGTTTGTTTTCAGTGTAACAGTCATGGCTGGACTTGTTTAATAAAGCACTTTGCGGCTGTAGGATTCGACCCCTGGCAGCGGCTCAGTCCGACATTATTAGCGCAGCGAGTGTCATCGTGTCCGCTCGCAGCATCTGGGAAGTGAACAGGAGCAGACTGTTCTGCTCTACATGCAGGTGTGATCCCATCGGGCTCAGTGTTACTGTGAGAATGTGAGGCGGGAGAGCGCAGGAGGTGTGAAGGCACAGCGAGAGAGTGTGTGTCTCCAGTCTGCATGTGTGTGTGTGTGCGTGTGTGTGTGTGTGTGTGTGTGTGTAAGAACTTGTGCTCAATGCTCAATAATATAATAAAACTTTATTTTAAGTTGTACAGTATGTGTTTTCTGGATATGTCGCATCTTTGCATCTCTACAAAAAGAAACTGAAGTGAGGGATCGATACAGAACAATACGAAGAAGGTGAGAGAAACTGAGTACATGTATGAATGTGAATGAGTGAGAAGCTGGGTGTTCACACTGGAACAACAGCAAGTGTTTGCAGTGGTGAGGCGGGTGTTGTTTCCAGCCTGTTTGAGTCATACATTCATGAGTCTGATGGCTTACGATTAAGAGAAGGACATTTTTCAACTCTTGATGGTTATCATAGTGACAGTTTTAGTATCGATCCAATGATTGCAAGGTAAAAAAAAAAAAAACACACAAAAAAACACCTGCAAACAACAAAGAAATCTACCAGGAATTAGCACTTTTCATATTTTATTGGCCAACGCAGTTTTTTCTTTGGATGACTCAGCTACAGGCCTCTAGTTCGGCATTAAAGCCACGGCCATCTTTGTATTTATGGAGCCAGAAGTGACCATATTTAGACGAGAGGGTCGAGCTGGGGAGAATATCTCGATCTGATCTGGCTGACAACCCGAGGACACATCGTGGTAGTGACTCCAGTGACACAGTTTTATCCTCTATTTCACTCCAAATGTGACCATAATTTACCAAATGGACATCATGCTACGTTGAAGAAGACTTGAAACTAGCGATTGAGACCATAAACTCATGAGGGAACTGTTCACTGAGGTAATAAATCAGGTGAGAAGTAGGGTCATTTTCTCATAAGCCTACATCAGACTTCTTTTTGAAACCAGTGGAGTCATCCCCTACAGGCTGTTAGAAAGAAGGCAGGTTTGAAGGATAAATTTACCCCAAAATGAAATATTTGGTCCGTGTCTATTCACCACAAAACATTTCTGGACCTTCACAGCGTTGCATCATTCTCCGAAACAACTGAAGTTGATGTGGACTGTGAAGTTTTAAACATTAAAAAACAGCTCAAAGGGAACATGAAATGGATCCAGACAGCTCGTCTCTGGAAGTCTCCGAAGGCCCCGAGCTGAAGCTCATGTCTTTTTAAATCAATTTGGGATCTCTGGACATCCACATCTACTTCAGTTGTTTAGGAGAATGCTGCGACGCTGTTTTGCTGTGAAGCTCCGGATATGTTTTGTGGACTCCGAGACGTCACCTGACTTTTCCAACCTTGTGAAATTATCCTTTAAGTCACGTCTGCATTGGCTTCACTGGAGCAGGAACCTCTGATCATATTTTATAGTCAGTGGTTTACACGGAAGTTTGGGATTTCCGGTCGTCCATCTCTCACACAACAGATACACTTCATTTTTAATGAGTCCAGCTGTCCACAGAGGCTGTGAAAATGGGTTTGTACGCAAATAAATGCAACGCTAAGCATATTTTTATGGTTCACGTCTAGTGTGTGTTGGGTTCAGAGAGCTGAGTGCCTGCATTCATCCAGTGTAGACACAGACAGAGGACTGACGCTGTGAAGTTGTTATGTAAGGTAACCTAAAAACAGATTTTTTCTCTCAGTTATGGCGCTCCATCAACACTCAGGCAGCATTTCTCTTTCACAAGAAATAACATTTCTGAGAACGGCCTGAAAATGCCAACTTAAGACTTCAGTGTACGCAGGGAAAGCAATGATGTTAGGCTGCTCGGTCACAGTCAGGGGTCCCCTTTGTGTCACCATTAACTGAAAATGTTAGTATTTATTACGCTGTATTTATGTTAGATATCACTTTATCATCCTAAAAGTGATTTGCCTGACGTATCGGAGTTAACAGGTAGCATCTGCGAGCTGCAATCAAATCACAATTTTACACTTCTTTTGTCACTGACAGCAGACACAAGAAAAATACGGTGCATGAGAACAATTATATTGGGAATCAGCTGAATCAAAACACTGCAGGTGGTGAGAAAAAGAGCTGGAGGGGAAGGAGGAGAGGTTTATCCAGCTGTGTCTGTCCAGCTTCTTACCAGATGGTAGATTGCAATGCACAGTTTTGTCGCTGATGACCAAATGAAAAGAGGAGGACGGAGAAACGATTTATTAGTTTTGCCACAGTAACTGTTTAAACGCTTCAGCGTGGATCTGTCGCTTTCACAGCTAAACAGCTTTGTCAGATTAAGTCGGGTTTAGCGTGGATGAAGTCTGAGGGACCAAACAAGCTACTGAGGGATGTATGTGTGCGTAAATCAGGGAGAGAGAGCACGAGAGTAAATAAGCGAGTGATGGAGTACAACTGCAGTCGTTAGTTTGATGCAAAGTGCAAGTGTGTGCCAGCGAGTGAGTGAGTGATTAGGCATATATGTCAAAGGGAATGGCGTGAATACAGTAAGTGTGTGTGAGCGAGAGTGAGAGAGAAACGGAGGGAGGCACCAGCAGATCCAGTGACTTTCCCAGTGACTCATTAGGTGGGTAATTAAGGCACAAAGCTTTGGCCCCAGGGCTTCACCGAGCTGCACTCTGAGCACCGACTGCTAATGACGCCCGTCCTGGACCTCAGAGAGACGGAGAGAGAGCGAGGCAGAGAGACACACTGTAGATTAGTCCACACAGTAGGTGCCTCCGACTGCCTCCTCACACAGAGAGGTGAAAAGACGGAGCGGTCGATACTGTTCACATCCTGCGGGGATGTAATGGACAGTAAACCCGCCTAAACTCTGTTTTTGTCTGCAGAATAATAGGCGAGTTCACTCAGCGGTGCAACCTAAAGAATACCTCAAAACACCTCGTGTTTTCTAGTCTCTGTTAGAGGAGCTACTTGTTGCTTTGTTTGTTTGCCACACCGTGTTATCATTAGCAACACGTGTCGTCACCATAAAGGAATTTTTATTCTTCTTACCCTCCTTTCTGAGCTGCTCTATTCTATTGATTTTTGGGTAGAATTTCATCTGGCGGGACTTATTTGAAGAAAATATTGAACAAGAAAAGAAATAACACTGTTTTTCTTCCAGCTGGGCAATAAATCATATCATTGCTATGATTCAATATTGTATGGGATTTGGCTGCTGTTATATCAACTATGTGGAGTTGACTTGCATTTATATTGTGTTTTTCTGCGTCTACAGACTCAAAGCGCTCTGAAACACTTGTCGCTCGCTCCACCTCCTGAGCCGCAGTGTTTTTCCAGGTCTTTAAGGCTGTTAAGTGACCCAATCCTCTGAGGTCATTTAAGTGTTTTAACTCAACAGTGCCCCACATTATAACATTTGACAAGGAGGTTGTGTTTTTGCCCGTGTCTGTTTGTTTGTTTGTTGGTTGGATTGTCGGCAGGATTACACAAAAACTACTGAACAGATTTCCACAAAATCTCAGCACAGAGTACACCCCATTAACTGTTGGTGCGGATCCAGACAAAGGAACGGATCCAGGAATTTTTCCTCACTTTCTTTAACATTATGACATTTTCATTAATTTCAGAAAAATCAGGCGTGTTTGAGGTGGCTTAGTGAGTACAATTTCCCCGTAGAAATTTCCACAGGCGGAAATCCACAGACATCGAGGTCCATGCTTGGTGTGAAAAGGCTTTTCGTCTTGTTACACTGTGAACAGGCTACAGCTTGGGTTGTATTTTGACACTTAAAACAAGAAGAACTGAAAATATTGTACAGTAAATTCTGGTTTTGTTTATACTAGCCAATTTTTGACCAACTGGAAATCTTAGGTCACTCACTTTTTTTCCTTTCACCATAGTTTCACCACTCTTAAGCCTACCTTCCACTGGCTTGCCTTGCTGTCTTGACACTGAGGGGAAGAAATTACAGAAAAATACAGAAAATAGACCCTCATGTAGAGGCAGAGAAAGAGGTTAGGAGTAGAGGAGACCCTTCAAAGAATTTGCTAGTCTCTACACAGTGTAGAGAATAGATGCAGGGGGCTATGGGGGGCAGCAGCAGCAGAAAAAGTAGTGGTAAAAAAGCGAGATGGAGCGAGCTGAAGAGAGTGGGGCAGATTCCCCGCAGAGAGCAAAGGCAGAAAAATAGGCTAAATGTGCAGGGGAGCCAAGCAGGAAAACTTGAGGCAAAGGGGTGAGAGGAGTGGGAACTGAGGGAGATGAGAGAAAAAAAAATAAAGGAGGTGGCGGTGGGGAGGACAGAGGAGTTACTGGCATTTCCATTTTGAGCCTGTATGAAGGCTAATGACTTGAGGCGGGCTGCTGAGACGAGCGAGGGTACTGCAGGTGGTCCTCACAGGAGTGGAGAGCTCCTGAGGAGAATAAGGCCATTTTAATTGGACATTGAATAACGATATGACTGCTTCACAGAGAGAATAGTGGGGTGGTGCTTTCCGTTCCAAAAGGCCAATTACAGCACATTCATGTTGTACGGCTTTTATCAAGACTTTATGAAGATGCAAAGGTTTGAATCAGGTTTTATATTAACTCTGCTCAGGGAATATACATCGTGGCATTGATCAAGACAAAAATAACTGTTAGGTGTGATATTTTAATGAGCGTGTCCCGGTGGTGTTTGTATCGCAGGCTCTACACTCATGAGCATTAGGACGTACATGTACCTACACAAGCACACAGGTGACAAAATACACGTTATTGCTGACTGCAGAGGCAAAGAGTAGTAGTCCAGTGTTCTTATTAAAAATGCACTAATAAATTATTTTAAAGTATAGTATGCAATGTGATCAACAGGGACAGAGAAATATGACTTGACCCTGCATTTCCTCTCAACTCTACAGAGATCTTTTTAGCATCTTTCAGTTCATTGTTTTGGTTCACTATCACTGCTCTCATCAACCGCTGAGGGACTAAAATAGAGACCTGCTGGTGAACACAATGGGGCATGTGGTACAGACCCAACACACAGCTGAAAGAAGAGTGAATATTGGACTTGAATGAATGCAGATGTCGCTCTGTGTAAATAGGAAACCGCACTAATCTGTGTGAGATGCATAAACAGCTATCCTGGCCGACTGCAGAGGCTAAATTAAAGTCACTGTCTTGTGAATGAAACACAAAACGTCTTCTCCGAAAAAACTGTATGTACCAGTTATTGTCACAGGTTAAGGACACGACAAGTGAGCTCTGGTCAGCTGGTTGTATCTTGTCCTTGAACTGATTATAGGATGAGTACTGTCCTGTATTGAGTTTCTTCTGGCAGGAGCATGCTTCCTAACATAGCCTCGGTGTCATTTACACTGGAGACAGCGGGGACATGTCCCCACCACTTGGTGAAATGTTTGTCATGTCCCTACCACTTTTACAAAGTATAATAACCTCAGAAGGATTATCAACCACTTTGTGGAAGCTAATGGGGGTACATTTAATAATGAAGAATAACCTTTTGCTGGAGTGTCGTAGCACTTTGTAAGTCGTGAAAGATGACAATATTGTGATAGCAGCTTGCTCTTAAGTGGGGCGAAAAATCAAATTATACTGCTTTAAGTAGCATAAAGTGGGAATATTTAATCCTACAATAACTGGCGGCAATGGAAGCAAATGAAAGCAATAGAAACAATAGGCTACTGACATATGATCAACTTAGTTGGTGGCAAATGTATAGCCAACAGCATCTAGCAGAATTGGAGGAACATTAGCTGTTATTTTAAGTCATCTTTCTGATATTCAAGTTCAAGTTTCACTCGCTTTTTTGCTCTGTTTTGGTCTCCACCAGCTACTGAGATAAATATCAGACTCTTTAGCCACTAAATGCTTCACTATGTCCACCAGGTAGTCGCTAACTGTGTCTGTCTGCAGGTAGTTGCCTGCTGTGGCCAAAAATTAATTTATGCGATCAATGAGGGTGAAACAAAAAAGTAAAGGAGTGGATCAACAACCAAAACAATGTGCTGAAAGATGCTAAAATGCTATGTACAGCTTTGTTGTTCTGCATCCAACCCTGCTAACATACAAGTAGTCCTACAATCCAAAGTAAAGAATATATTGATTATAGCCGCTTAAAGTAAAGAAAAACATTGCTTCATCACAACAGTGCACTGACTGCATCTACTTGTTTCTTTCCTAAAACGTCATCATCGTCCTCAACTTCTTTTTCATCTGTCAGAAAAAGAAAACACTCTGTCCTCTAAGACGCTGTGCACCAGTATGAACACATCAGCCGCTAATTGAGCCATTACTATTAGCAGAAACAAACAATCCTCTAATCACGACGAGGTGAGGCAATATCACCGAAGAGATGTGGTGGGTTGGAGCAGCAGGATCAGAAATCAGTTGCAGCGGGTGGATAATATATGCCGGGCTATTTTCTCTCCCATGCAAATGCGGTCGAACCATTTCTCCCAGAGGCGGAGCGTGGCGCGTGTGTGTGCAGAGCCTCGGCGCTCCAATCTTTCAGCTTATTAATTTCATATTTACTCATTTATTTTTAAATGTGTTGAGTGATGGAAATGCGGCAGGCTGCAGCTCAGAGGTGCTTACATGGCAGATGGGTTTAAAAGGGGAAGTGAGCCAGTGTCAGAGGCAGGATTTCAATTCAAACTTGAGAGATCCATTCTCTTTTATTATTCATGGAAAGTGAGAATTATCTCGGCAAAGTCCGCTGAGCATACATGGCGTCCGACTGTGCTGCTTATTCAATACAAAAGATGCATTTTAACAGTTTGTCCTGCTCAAAGGCAAACTGACGCTATTTTTCAGACAGGGAAAAATGTCTCCTGTCTTTTCTCATTCGGCTTCTGATGGATTCAAACTGGCAGCCTCACTCTGCGAAACCTTGTCTGTGCTTACTTCAAGTGTAAATGCAACCGAGGAGCTTTACAGAAGATTAGAAGGTGATTTGAGACACAGCAGATGTTGAAATTGATTTTTTAAGCCACGTGCGTGATCTTTACGTTACACCAACCCAGTCTCACATCGAAATGTGTAATAGCTACTTTGGTCCACAGCACAAAACACTAAAGAGTTAAAATGCACCATTTTCTATTGTTGCCATGGTGGTTGCTATGGACTCTGCTATGGCTGAAACCACATAGCTGGCTCGTTTGAATCACCGTCTTTATGTTCTATAGTTATCTGAACTGTTATGTTAGTTGTGTTGTATACCTGTTGGATGATGATATTTCAATGAATATGAAGCTTATATTGGCTTCAAAGTGTAAACCTCCTGGACTGTCCCAAGGAAACTAAAAAAAGCCATTTTTGTGAAACAAATCCATGTTTTGATGACCAGTGTACGTAACTATTACACATTTTGATGTGAGACTGAGTTGATAACATGTCACTGTCAGTGAGCGCTTTGTTTTGTAGGGACTTGTAGTCATGACTACACAATAAAGTCTAAGGTGGGAAAACAAATGTATACTAAACCACTTCTGTGTCTTGTCAAATCGCTATCTGATAAAGATAAATAAATACTTGATTGATCTGAATGAGACCAGTCTGTCTGGGCTGCAGCAAAAAAGTTGGACCCAGCTCAACTTTGTTCTGCATCTCGTTATCACACTATGAAGCAAGGAACTGTGGTGGCCAATCAAACATGTGCAAGGGCTAGTTTCACACACATAAGCGGATATTTTGGGCGGCTACCAAACATGTTGTTGGAGATGCAAACAAAGAGGTCATCAGTGTTGCTGTGATAACAATCCAGAGTTGTAGATCATGTATTTGAAACCACTGTACAGTGTCTTTGCATCTGATAAGCCTTCAGGCTAATGGATCCATTTCCAACTGGCCTTCCTTGATCGTATTTTCTTGTCTTACTCTCACCTGAAGCAACACACCCCTCACCAACGCAGCCTCTTGCATTGCTCTAATGCGGAGCTGCTGTTGTGAATGTCGGCTAAAATATTGAAGAAATGATTTGCTTGTTGGTTGCTAAAACCACCCGAGGGCGAAGCTTCACCGATGTTCCTCAGGTGGTTTAAAAGACAACACTAGCCAGATCAGTAAGCAACCCAATTACCAGAATACATGTTGGCAATGTATGTTTCTGCAAAACCAGGAATATGTGGAAGCTTTACATTTCTTTAGGTTGAATTTTCAGCTTTATGTTGCGACACCACTGTGCTTACGATCTGGTTAGGATTAGCCACAATAACCACCTGGTTAGGGTTAGCAGAAGATCATGTTTTGTCTCCACAAACACGGCTGGAGGTGTCCCAACGTTTCATCGAAAATACCTGTTTTTTTGTCTCCTCGAACACGCCTGGAGGCCTTCTTAAAAATATCCCGCGGTGACACACTTACAAATGTTGAGTCGCGGTCTCGAACTGCAGTAAATGGACTGGCAGCTTTCTCGGTTAATCGTAACTCCAGCACCAACCCTCCCTCGTCTCAACATGAAAGTCAGCTCATATACATGACAGTATGGTACGTATGACACGTACAAATATGAACGTACCACTGTGATAAAGGCACTAAAATAAACCAAACACTGACGTTAAACAGTAAATACATCCACTGAATTTTATAATATGTGGAGGAAAGTGGCTCCAACGTTCCAACGACGTGGTCAAAATAATTATTGCTCATCTAATCCCTCATCGTGCCAACCACTGAACATCACTGTATGTGTGGGTGAGAGCTGGGAGTGACACACATGGCGAGCAGGGCTTTTTGTCCTGCTCATTCATGCGAGTCATCTGAGTGTTTGTGTCAGTTACTTGTTAGTTAAACTGTTTGAGCACAAGTCATCCAGAAATGTTCGGCTCATTCTCCCACTCACTCTTTCTCCTGCTTCTTCTTCTTTTCCTATCCAATCTCGTCCTCTGTTGCTCTTCTTCTTCTTCTTCTTCTTCTTCCTTCTCCTTGTCCGCCTTCTCGTTCCTCTGTTTGTATAATTTGTCTTCACCTCCTTCTCTCTGCGTGTATTAAATCATATTGGGATCCTATCCAGATAAGAGACACGTGAAGTGAGCGCAGCTGCTAATTCCTAGTGATGAGTCAGTGAAATATGTGTGGCCATGTGTGGAAGGTCGGCCCTCGGAGAAATAAATTGAACGTGTGTTTATTATTTATTCTGCTCCTTGGATGAACTCTCTCTCCTGCATGCATATTCAAATTGCATGTTTACATCTTCACTCCGAGCCGAATGCAGAGCCAGGCGAGGCTTGTTCACACACGCTCGTCCTCCTTCCTGCTCTCTTTGAACACGAAACAAACCACGAAATGTTTCCTCACTGTATATCGAGGCTATCTGAGTTATTAATTCCCTCCTTATTAGTACATTTTCTAATAAAATACCTTATTCTTCCTCGTCATCCTCCTCTTTTTATTTTGGAAGGGCTTATCTTATCTGCATTTTCACACGCTTGCAATTGGATAATCAAATTGTTCAATCTGAAGGTTGTTAAGAAAGCAATCTCACCACGAGCTCCGTGGAGTCGCTGTACTGGAGCGTTTGATCAAATCTCGTGATCTTCCTCAGCAGATGGAGTTTGCTCAGCTGTCATGGAATTGTAAATGTTCAAATTTCCATTTTTTGCTGAGCATTTCAAGGATGTTTCATCCATTTTGCCTGAAAAGCTGAGGTTTGAAATTCACTGCCGACCTTGAAAACCTCCCGTTTCTTCATGAAGATTATGTGAGTTAATCAAAAGCTTCAGAACAGCTATTAAAATGACCTTGTGGTGAACATTTTTTTTACTTTTCAAGGTCAAGAATTAATTACTTAGTCCCTCGTCATGTTTTTGTCTTTTTTTAAACAGTTGGACGTTTGAGCTTCGCTGTATAGAATGATGTATGTGCAGTGTTTGAAAATCTGATTTCAAGAAGCGGGACTACAAGCGTGATTTGTGACACAAATAGTTTGGAAGTCAACCCCGGTCCAATATTTAGCGTACAGGATTGTGATGTGGAAACTTGAAACCTCCACAGAGCACATAGACTGAGAATAGACTTCACAGTGAAGTAGAAGACATCTTTCGTCCAGCAGTTAAACTTGGGAAATGAAAAATATTAGCATACTCATATATTCTGGATTTATTAATGAGGAAGGAGTAGGTGCCATTTTAAGGATTTTAATGTGGTAATTATACTTTTTTTCTGTAAGAACCAAGTCAGACACTCGTTATAGAGAATCTTTATGGATGCCTTAATAAATGTGCAGAGGGGATCTTGCTGGAAAGTCGGTGCATCTGATGTCTCCAATCCAATCCTGCTGTCGTGATGTCACAGCTTTGCGGCATGTGTTGGTGTTACTCTAGGAACATCATAATCAATGGTGACTTACAAAACAGCAACATTATTTAGAAATTGACATTTTGTGCGATTTGGCGCCCAAAACAGTTTCTGAGTTCAGGACCACTTTCGTAAAAACAAATCCCAGGTCTTTAACGATCTGACATGATGTAAGTGCTAACTACAGACGAAACGCATTACATCAGAACAGTGTTATGTGTTGAATTAAACATGTGTGACGCTGTGAACAAGAGATCAGAGTGGCTGAGACAGAGACACCATTCACCTTATTACAAGACACATCAAAAATGATTTTGAAGCTGTAATTTTTAGGTAAAAAGTTACATAAGGTTGCTTTATGTGTAGAAGTCTCACTCAGTCAGTATATATATATATTATTATACTGCTCACTTCACTCTTCACACTCAGTTTACTTATTATTTTCCATTTCTTTTCAGTTTTCTGTTGCTGTTTGATCAGGTTTAGGAAACTTGACTTAGGTTTAGGTTATGGAAATACTTGGTTAGGTTTAGGAAAACATGGTTTGGGTTGAAATTGACCCTTTCACAATGTTAAACACATGTTTTAAAGGACAACTACGCTAATCTATTACTAAAACATGATTGGTAAGTTTCAGTGTTGATGCTGGAGCAACATTAATTATGTTCAAGGAACAAGATCAACACAGCTGTATCACATCGTCCAATAAAATCTGTCAGTATTCAGACTGTGGTAGTTCAACATTACAATAAGTGTCTCCAGAACTGCGTTTGGCCACAATGACACACACACAGACTCACAAGGCGAAAACATTACCAGCTGACTCTGCTGTGGCTGTTGTAACATTTTATGGGTTTATCTGAAGTGGAAAAAGACAGCGAACATCTCAAACAGCATCGCCAGAGAATCAAGAGGACAACAAAGACATCACATGTTGTTTAACACTTTCAATGGCGCCGTTGTTTTACCTGTAATGTTCCGGTGATCACTTGATATAACGACTCCTGACACTCAGACAACACAAAAGTCATCCTGACCGCTGATCTGTCATCAAACATGAGCAGCGAGCAGCCGATGGTACATCTTTCCATTAGCCTGAAGATACGACTGTCACTCCCTCCTCATACATTCATACATACATACATACATTCCCCCCACTGTTGCTTCCCCTCCTCTGTGTTTAATGGCAGTGTCTGTTTGACGGCTCTGCGCTAACACAATTTTCCAGAAAACCAATTTGTTGGTTGTCAGCCAGAAGCTCCCGTTTTTTTTTTTCTCATTATTTGTCACGAAGCGATTTGTTCCTGTGAGTTTTAGGAGCTCTTCTCTGTTGATATGTTGCGAGAATTTACTTCCAGGGTAAACAAAAAGACGGACGAAGTAATTGGCTGCCAGTTTGCCATGTAGGGTTTACCAGATTGCCTGTCTGATCAACCACAGACTCCTTCAAACGGCCCAAATATTTCGCACTATCAAACATCAACACTGACACTTGCATGCAGCGGTTTGCACGGCAGCTAATTTGCTCTCATCTACGCAAACAAAGAGATCCTCCTCGGATAAAACGATTTTAGGGGCATCGTCACCATAGTAAACATCCGTACAACAGCATGAGATTTAGCACTGGGCAACACTTTGCTCCGGGGACGGCGTGATAAATAAAATTTGTTATCATAAATAAATGTACAGCCAGTGTACTTAAAGGCCTCTGGATGAGATTATTAGCAGCTCACACAGCGATAAAAGCAAACTTAAGAGGTAGCCAGCGGCTGTGTTCCCACTGCCTAATTGAAACCATTTCTTATTTACTCATCTCAACTAAGGGGATCAGAGAGCAAGCAAAGACGGTTTCATTTTCTACTTAATATCTACCGCCTCGTGAATCAGGCGCACATGCGATAGCTTCCCTCTGGGGAGAGGACAGGGTGTTCGTGTCGCACCGAAATGAAGAGGGAAGGAGAGAAAAAAAACCAAAATCACAGATCACAGAAGGATTAATTCCATTTCTAAAGGCAGCCAGCGGTGGAGGACGCGGGAGAAGAAAGGGAGGGAGGGGGAGCAGAATACGTTTCGCCCGTTTGCTATGGCGGCCTATTTCTTTGTGTTAATTCCTCCATGCCTTTTAACTTCTAAAGCTCCTGCATTGTGGCGCAGTAGGACAGAGTGTGATTGAGAAATTTGGAGTATTTTTAGCCAAAGCACTCAGTCGGCCCGAGGGGACAGCATATGATTTTTTTTTTCCTTTCTCCCTCTCTCTTCCTCTTCTGCTTCTTTCGTGGTTTCACAATGAACCTCTGGATTTGTGCCCCGGAGGAAGAGTTTGGGATCCGAAACTGAATCAGCTCTCTAGCTACATCACAGGAGCTGCCTCTTGATTGGCGCTAGCAGGCTTGTTCCAGAAATCCTTTTCTTCTTCTTCTTCTTCTTCTATTGCATTCCTGATGATGTAGTGTGGCGAGATGAAAACACGCCACATCACTGCATTACAGCCTGCACGAAATGGTTGAACAATGTCACACACATGAGCTTTGGGTGAATTTGACTGCCGGGGGGAAGAGGAGGTTTGTCAAGGTGTAAAGGAAGTGACAGATTCAATGTAGAAGGATTACAATAATCTCATTCATGAAGAATAACAGCTGTAATCAATTATTGAAAAGAGACAAATCAGATTAGAGATGCAACCTGATGTTTCGTCTTTTTTTTTAACAGCTCAGAGACATTTAAAGGAAAAGGACTATTCTCTTTATTCACTCGAATCTGATCGCTGGTTTCGCCACCAGCAGCGAGTACGACTGTACAGACATCAGCTGCAGGCGTAGGTGGGAAGTTACGAATGCAAATACTTTCTTCAGGTATCTGTACTTCACTTGAATATTGTTTTTCTGACAACTTTTTACTTCTACTTCCTACATTTGAACACAAATATCTGCACTTTCTACTCCTTACATTTTCCAAATAGTGTCGTTACTTTAGCTTTAATGCATTAAAGGGGAATTATCGATTGCTTTTATTTTGCGTCCTTGCACGCCACCTTCCCAACATCACAAGACCCGGGAACTGTATCAATATGACGTGAGCTTCAGTCAGCTTTGCACAGAATAGGCCGGTAGAAATGTCCTGTGTTTACTGCCACCTCTGGCTGTGTTCGTGTGGCAGCTCAGCCTCTGATCTCCAGACGTGCCTGCAGACAGCTCTCCTTTTCTTCTTATATCCGTGTGTTCAGGAATTAAGTCATAAAGCCTCAGATTAGTTCAGACTTCTCACTAACGGTGAAACATTTTCAGGTCACACGGATGCATACGTCCACTCTCCTCTTAGCATTGACTGTACAGTACATGTAATTATGCCAATATTTGCTTTAGCGCTCAGTCTGAAGATGCTACAAAAGCAAACAAGTCGGTTTAGTGTTGAGCCTTTGAGTGATGTGCATATAATAATGCTTCTCCCTCAATAATCAAGATGATTATTCAAATTAATTTACATCCACAATCATATAAAGCACGTGCACTGCAGAACGTCTCGATCTCTTCTGAGATAAATGAAAGAATATAAAGGTAAAGTCATGCAGAAACACATGCAGAGTTATACATCGGCAGTTCAATAAATCACTGTTATTTTAAGAGCAGATCTACATGTTACTATCACAGTGAGCTTGTTAACCTAAAAGCAGCATTTGCTCGGGCCAAATGTAATGAATGTCACAGATGTTGTGCAGAACCGCTTGACACGCTTTAAAGCCTTTAACACCGAACAAGCGACAACACTCAGGATGTGTGAAAGCGTGCTGCTTGGTGTCAGGAGTTTAAATGATGGATGAATGACTGATCTGAATTTGACCCCCGATGCCTTCGTGTTGCATCGTCTGGGAAAACTACTTGTTCACATGTGGAGGAAGTATTCAGATATTGTACTTCAGTAAAAGTAGCAATAACAAATATATATTTGCAGTAAAAATAAAAAATGTAAGTGTCAAAATTCAGAGTAACCCGTGATGGAATGTAACTACAGTACAATATACTCAAGTACTCAGGTACTTTGGTTAAGTATTTCCATTGTCTGCACTTCACACTTCATTTATTTGATAAATTTAGTTGCGGTTATGTTGCAGATTCTGATGATTCAGTGTTGATAGGATATTACTTGTGGCGTGTAACCGGTCTGATACTGTTGTGGGCGGGACAATGAGTGACACCACAGAGAGATGGCTTCAAAGAGAGAGGGAAGATGCTGCATCAGAGCCAAAGTAGTGCATTAAAAACTAAAACTAATTAGTTTTATTGGCAATCAGATACAACAAACACAGATACAGATAATCATAGAAGTGCTGAATATCAGCACTGATAATCAGTCAGTCCCCAGTAGAGAGACTCAGAATGTCAAGCATTTCATTTTTCTGCATTAGCGTCAAAGTATACTTAAAGTACCACCCATATTTCAGAATAAAGTCTATCATGTTATAGGATTATAATGATAGATGTATTTATGTGTTCATCTCTTTAATGTTGAGTTGGACACAAGTGGTTTAACTACTTAATTTTCCCTTTGGGGATCAATAAAGCTTGATCATAATCTGTAATATTTCATCCAACTTATTCGTTGATTATATTATGTGTCATTAAACAAAATTTACAAAGTGACCTCGACCAAAGTTAACACATAAATGTAGTAGAGTAAATAAACCAATAAGTAAAGCATCAAAATGAACCTTAAGGCAGCTTTTCCTGCCTCGTCATGGGCTTTACTGTTATAATGTGAAAGTCTTGTTAGCCTAACACACACACACAGTTAAAAAACACCACTGGCATCTCTTTGCCAGTCTGCTCCACCCACACTCGCCCTCCCTCTGACCTCCCAGTGAACTTCTGTACCATGACTTTTCCCATGGATCTGAACCTTTCCTTCTGTATAGTCTCATTGACTCTAATTAACCAAAACGGCATTTCCCATGTCTCGTGACAGCTCGCACAGACAACCAGACCTCCTCTCCCTCTCTCTCCTCCTCCTGCTCCTCCTCCTCCTCCCTGGTCTCCCGTTTTGCATCCAGCTCTTTGTCTTGGCGCTCTCCCACGTGCCCCAGCTGTTTGGCCCTCAGTAAATGTCGCCTCGTACAGCGCACTGCTGGGATCCCAGCCGTCGTACATCTGGGGCCAAGCGCCGTCTCTGGTCGCAGCCTCTCTAACTTTCCCTCTCTGTCGTTTCTTCCTCCATCCTTCCTGTCCATCCTCCTCTCCTTCCATTTTCTAATCTAATTGCTCCCATTCCTGAACCAGAACCACTCTCCCTTCCCCCCAACTCATTACCATATGTCTTGATTGGTTGATGTTGCCTGACAGAAGCTGTGTGTGGTTTGTTGTAACACAGCTGGTTGCTCCCTGAACCAGCCCGTCACCGGCGGCTGTCTGCGGCAGGTTTTCTCCCCTTCGGGGCGGTGTGGGGAGGAAATAGTGCTGAGGACGAGCTTTGCACAGCAACTCCGTCCCCAACGTTCGTCTTTTTAAACAGCGGGCCACACGCTGATTGCAGCTCATTAATGTCAGGCCCCTGTCCACTCTCCTTGGACAGTTAAGTTGAGCTGAGAGGGAATCAAAGTAAGTGTCAGAATATAGAGAGCTGCTGTGATACAGAGCCTAAGCAATCAGCTCTGATTGGATTTTGATCCACTCTTATTAACTCCCAGATTGAAGGGATGGAGCGAAAAGCGTGATGCTAATTGCCAAAACAAACTGGGAATGACTCTAAAAATCAGTGTTGGTATCTGAATTGCAAATCTTCACATGTTGTTGTGTTTTTTTTTCTCTTTGGAAAGCAATTTTCCTTCTCGTCTACCAGTTTGGTGCCTCTTCATTTCATATCGGCTGTGCTGTGCGGTATTATCATTAAAGATGAGTGAAGTCAGGCAGGTGTAGCTGCACCAGAAACCTTTCTGCAACAATAAAGACCTCCCGCATTAATTAAACGGAAGAAATCAAAACGAGGCTAACAGCTGTGATACAGAATTTACATTTCTGTCATTTGCATAGCGTGACAGAAATAGTTCAGATGCTTAGAAACTGCAGTGGAAATTGTTTCCCATGTGGTTTCATTTTCTCAGTTTACTCAGAGTCACCTGAAACTGAATGCAGGGATTTTTGCAGAGCAGCGTGAATCCTGGAACATCTAAAGTAATAAACTGTTCTCGGCTGTAAATGTCACTTCGTGCTGCAGCGGGGAGGAAAACGACAGACAGTGGCAGAACAGAATTAAAAGATCCTTCAGTTGAGGTTTCGGTAAAGAAAGAAAAAAAAAACACTTTCAGAAGACTTTCAGCAACAGGCAGCATGTTGGGGCCGTATCAGGGAACAAGGGGCCAGGTGTCAGCGAGGAAGTGTGGGGCAGGTGTGCAGAGAGGAGCAGGATCAGGTGATTGGCAAATGGAGGGGAAGTCTGAGGGCATCTGGTAGACAGGTGGGGAATGATAAAGTCTGGACAGGTCAATGAAAAGGCAGGTGTTAAAAAGAGGCACAATCCCGGGCATGTTCCCGGTAAGTCAGCGAGGGTTTAGGGCTGTCACATAGTCAAGTGCATGAGGGCTCTCTCGCAGACACTTTGAGCCCTTTTTGGCTCCGCATTTCTGCACACTTTGCCCAAGGGAATTACCCACAGTTCATAGCGCTGTTATTTTAAACAGAGGGATATGATAGTGCATTAAAATATTCACATGACCACCCCCCTCAAGTAGGGGCAACAACTCGGAAAGTCAGAGAACACGAGTTTTGGTACACGAGCTGCCAACATATGAAACATGGAGGACGAAACATTGGGTTGATGATAACATGGCTTAGATGATCTGATCCTTTGCTCTTCCTTGTCACTCAAATACCAGAGACAGTTGTCAATGTGTTGTTTAAACACTCTGAGCGATAACATGCAAAACATCGTCCACTATAACTTTTAAAACATTATAAACTTTTCTCCCCTGAAACCTCTAATCAAATATGTTTCTACTGCATGTATATTACTATTGTTTTTATATTATTATATATTTTAAACATAAAATTAAAAGTGCCAAACCCACAAGATGTCTCGCTCCCATTTATACCATGTCATCCTCTTAAAACCTCCCTCACTCAAACACTCACCAGGTGACGTCAGCTAAGTCTATGAGACATCGTGGCGGTTAATGTCGTCTGAGCCGTTTCCAGTTGAAAGTGATTCATACTGCAGAAAATCGAGTTTAACCTCCTTGTTCTCTTTTTTTGTTCTGAGAAAAATCTTCTGTTAAAGTGATTTAGTTTGGAGACTCAGCAGTGATTTCTTTAGAATAAACAGAAGAGGAAGAAGAAGAAGAAGAAGAAGTGCATTACGAACGTGATCTTTGACCTCAAACATGGGAACCAGAAAAACTCCACTTGCCGTGTTTGATGAGCAAGAAACTGTTAAATTTCCTGACAAAGTTTAATGCAAAATCAGCAAAGATGTGTCATTATATAAAAAAAAAAAACAATGACCTTTTCAGCCTTTCCACATCCAAATTGTTTCGTCTGACACTTTTTCTCTCTGTTTGTCTCTCAGGTGGGACGTCCACGCTGCGTCTCTCGTCGGTGCGCGAGCTGCCGGGCCAGCTGCAGGAGCTCTACCAGCAAGGCTTTGTCCTGGCCTCCGTTCACCCGTTCATCCACCCCTGCGGTCCAGAGTCCAACAGCCCTCAGCACCAGCTCTACCGGGCCATACTGGTCCGACTCAACGACGGGTAAGAGCCACACGAGAGGGATTTTTGCCACCATTAAATATGTAATGCATTTATAATGGAGGAAAGGGTCAAAACATTAGTTCCCACCAGGTTAAGGCTAATGGAGAACATCCACCTACAGTTTCTCCAGACGATTTAGTCGTTAAAGGTCAAAGACAGCGGCTGTGTACCGGTGAAAAGTAAAGTATTAGTCAAGTATTTTCATTACGTTGTCTGCTCAAGGAAGATTAAGGCCATGCTCAGTATAATCGTGGTGCTTCAGGCTAATTGCTAATGTCCTCTACAGATATTTACAGAGAAATAACCAGATTTTTAAAAACAAAAGATCAGTTTAAAGGTTCACTACGTAGTTTTGGGGGAGAAATTTTAACCAGAAGAGAAAGATCTTCGCTGAATGATCGTTTTAACACCTAAACAAACTAAATCAACAGACCCTCTTTTCTTTCATGACTGAATAAACAAACTGAGCTTAAAGGACAACACAGTTTCACACCATTTTACTGTGTTTACATTTGGCGGACCCTGCCACCTTTTCGAGATTCAAACAGTGTTCTGGAAATTATTTTCCTCTGAGAACAGCTTGTTTATTGACATTTTTCACTAAAAATTGATGTGAAGAAAAATAAATAAATATATTTGCAGCCCACTGGTTCGCACAGATTGTTGTGTCTCTTTTTCAGGAATCAGCCACACTGTCATTAGTGGGGGTGAAAGGAAGAGAGCCCTCATTATAATACATTTATTTTACTAAACAGAGGCGGGGGGCAGACCCGGAGGTAATCGTCTTCCAGGGGCCTCAGACATCTTAGCTTCACCCTTGAGACTGAGACCACAAAATAGTGTAGCCATTAGAGCCCCTTAAGAAAATATGTTGATTACTGATGAACCTTAATTGGTGCAATTATGCAGAAAAACACTTGATGGGAATCAGGTTTGATTTATGAAAAAAAAGCCTTGCTGGCTATGATTTATATAATGATTATAAATGTTAACCACTACTTTTTATGTTATGTTTTATGTTAGTAATGTGGGATACATGCTAGCAGAGAGTTCACACAATGGCTGCCACCTAAAAATAACAGCAGTGATTATGTTGTATTTCATATCAGTCGTACAACCTTTCAGTGCCGCTCCAGCGTCTACACGCGAGCATCACAACATCTGCTTGTGGCTCTGCAAGCTGTCATGTGGGCAGCTGTATTTGGACGTGAGTCAGCAATAATCTCAATCGTCCATCTCCCGCTCTTTCAACGCTCCGGCCAAAACCGTCTGCATGGCCCAAAGTCACCGCCGCCCCCTACATCTGCCCTCCAGCCCTATGCCCAAGCCCCTCTGTCCTGGGAACTGTGGGGGTGGGTGTGTCTTTTTTCGGTCAGGGAAGGGCGCCAGGGAGCGGCTCCAAGGGTGGTAGAAGGGCATGTAGGGGGGTGATAGAGGGCGGAGGGTGGAGGTTTTGTCTGGTCTGAATCCTTCTTAAAAAATCCCTTTCCCTTCAGCTTTTGGGAAAATTCATCCTCAGGTTTTGAGGTTTTTGGGTCTGACTGACAGCGAAGGGGTCACGGAACCTGATCAGCTCTTTCAGGACTATGAGCTGTAAAGTCAGTTCAAGTAAAAAAACATGACAATCAAAAAGATTGATGCCACGAGGAGAAGGTTTTCTTCTTTGGCAGCAGTGACATGCAGACAGGCGGAGTCCAGCATCTGAAGCCCCAGTGGCTGTTCTGTCTGGCTCTGAAGTCCGGTGGAACGTCCAGGCCTGTTTACCAAAACAATGTTCCCTGGCTGCAGGGCACGGATGTGTGTGATGGGGTCTGTCTGCTGTATGTGAGTGTGTGTGCATGAGAGTGTCTCGCCTCTGTCTGAAGAGATCCAGTTCTTAGACCTCACTCTTCTTTGGATTGTTTTCTGAGGTTTGCATATGAACTTGAGTTTTAAATCACTAAATTAAATGTTGGTAATGCACATTTCTGCAAACCACGGATATGTTGACACTTTACATTTCTTTATGAAGCACCCAGTTCTGTCACCACAAACAGGTCTGGAAATGTCCCGATGTCTCGTGAAAAGTACCTGGTTCTGTCAGCAACAAATACATCTTGAGAGGTCTTGACGTCTCATCAGAAATACCTAGTGTTGTTGCCATAAACATGGTTGGAAATGTCCTGACGTCTCGTTTAAAACACTGTGTTTTTGTCACCACAAATACATCTGGAAAATGTCCCGACATCTTCTCAAAAACACCCAGTTCTGTCGCCACAAACAGGTCTGGAATTCCCCCAACGTCTTGCTTAAATAACCGGTTCTGTCTGGAAATGTCCTGAATGTCTCGTTTAAAACACTTTAGTTCTGTCACCACAAACAGGTCTGGAAATGTCCCGATGTCTCATCTCCAGCACCACAGACGCAGCTGAAGATGTCCTGACGTCTCATCAAAAACACCTGGTTCTGTCGGCAACAAATACACGTGGAAATGTCTCGACATCACATCCAAACCATCTGGTTTTGTCTCCTCCACCTCCTGGCTTGAAAGTCTGCTCATACACATGCCATGTAAACATGATGTAACACGTATGTTATGAAAGTCAACATGGTGCATCATGCGAGATGTACAAACTGAAACGTCTCCAAGGTTTGCAGAAACAAAAACTACCAACATTTTATTCTGGCGACTGGGCTGAGCATTTTCCATTCGCTCCGTCTTTGTGCGTATGGTATGTAGCTGTATGTGTGTGTGTGTGTCTGTCCTTGTACTGTATAAATCCTACTCTCTGCTCCTCCACAGCAGAATCCACCACGAATCCCTCGCAGCTTAAAACACATTTCTGAAACGCAGACAAACCATTTCTGTAATTTCTTCACTGCTGAGCATAAGCACAACACCACAGCTACTAATCTACATTGACATCTCAGTCATTTAGCTAAAGCTCTCACCCACAGCGACAGTACAATAACTGCAGAAAACCAATACCCGATATTACGAGCAACCAAGAGTAAGGAGCGTAATAATCAGAGCCGCTGTGCACTGACAGCTCTGCTGCAACCACAGACTGATCATGTAACATAAACGGCAAAGAAGACATAAAATAAATACTAAAGAGAGACTTACTGTGGAGGGCTTTTGTTGTTGTTGTTGTTTTCAGAAAAATTAATGAATAGAGGCTCAGGGATGAGATTCAGAAGGCGGCGGGGAGGATGACCAGAGGGAATTGGGAGAGAAGATGAATTTAAGATAAGATGAAAACTTTGTTGATCCTCATGGGAGAGCGAAGAGAAAATGTAAGGATTCAAAGTAGAAGAAGAAGAAGAAGAAGACTATAATACAGGGAAAGAGCAATAAAGAAAACATAAGTGAAGCAAAAATAATTCATTCAAAAAGTAATAAATTAGAAGGAGAGCAATTAATTGGTTTGTGGTATTGTATGCTGGTGATAATTTAAATTGGAAAGTGCGGAAATTGTGTCCTGAGGTAAAAAACTGTTTTCAAGTTAGTGCCAACAGTCTAACGTGCCTCCTGTTTCCCTTCCCCTCATCCACGCTGGTGTTTGTTGGAGATATCAGGGTTTGTTTTCCTCTCTCCAGGAGAAACTACAGGTTTTCCTTGTCGTACAGCGTGAGGAAACAACCTCCACAGCGTGAGATAATTCCTCACAGCAGACCTGACAACTTAATTTGGGTTTCGTCAAACTTTCTGTTTTATCGTTATTCGCTGTTAATTTTGCCAGAGTGTGTGCGGCGCAAGGTGTTAGGATATGCCTCGCTTCCTGTCAATCACCTGACAGCCGCAGGGAGAAAACGCAAGTCTGTGACAGAGGAGAAAAAATGTTTTAAAAACTTGTTGCCGTAGAGTTTTACTCCTCACATCCAGTTCTGTTTTATCTGAGGCATCTTTGTTCGCCAGAGTTTCACATGGAATTATTTTTTGTGTAATTTAAAAAGTAAATGTTGAATGAGTGACGCTCATTAGTCCCATTTCCTTTTCATTATGTCGTGCCATGCCTTACTGACAAAAAAGGCTTCTTGTCAGTGGCTTCCACCTTCTACCTGCTGCAGATCGCAATTACAAGAATGCTTTAACATTTTTATGATCTGTCACCTCTATGGTTAATGTTGGGTTGCAGCAGCTTCAAGGAACATCCAGTGTTTGTTAATTCTGGCAGCTCCCGCGGACAAAAGCCGTATGAGGTCCACCACCTCGCGTCGTAAAGATCTTGATCTGCCTGGCTTGTGCATTTGTTTTGGAAGCAAGTGAAAGATAGCGGCGACACATTTTTTATTGCTGTTTGCAGAATGCATACGATGAGGTACTGTCTGTACTTGGGGCTATGCAAGATTAAAAACTGCAATATGACGATGGAGAAACAATGAAAAGCTTCGTCCTTCTTCAGGCTGTGAGACCGTCAGAGTCATCCTCAGCACTCCACCATAAAAAATCATATACAGGTCAAATAAAGGCATCGGTTTGTTTCATAACCAGTTAATAACTTTTTGTAGTTCCTGGGTAAGGCTAGGAGCGATTGTGATGGTTAAAATACGCCACTGGTGACTGTTGGAAGTCAAATACTTTAGCCCCCCTATCCACCCTGACTTGCTCCCTACGATGTTTTCTAGTTAAGTCATACAGTCATCACGCACACGGTCACATGAGACAGTGAAAGTCATTTTTCTTCAGAAGTGTTTGTAAGTTTTAGGCACATTTCTGAAACTTACATGCAAATCAGTGTGTGTTTCCATCAGCTGCCTTCATGTGAAAATATAGAAGATGTGACTCTGGTTAATCACAGCTTTTCTTTCACTTCCCCCAACCTGAGATGGCTTTTTTTTGTCTCCTTCTATCCATGTGGTCGTGATGTTTTTATCAGCTATTATGGTGATGGAGATGGAGATGGTATAGAAGAAGCACAAACAGGGCTTGCTCAAAAACTCTGGTTCCATCATCTCTTTTTTAAAAAGGCAACTTTTCCACCTGAGTCAAGGATAAAAATCGTAATATGCTTGGAGTTGCTGTGGCTCAGGAGTTAGAGCAGGTTGTCCCCTAATCGGAGGGCTGGTAGTTCAATCTCCGGCTCCAGCCGCATGTCGAGCAAGATACTGGCTGTTGCATCGGTGTGTGAGTATATAGAAATGTTGTGGGGCTTCGATAGGAAGCACCATTTAGTTCAAGTATACAGCTTTACATTCCCATTTAAAAATATCCTTTAAATGAAATCAGTTAAGTTCCTCTGCACATTGAAAAGTACCATAGCTTGATTCAGTTTTAAATACTTTTACCAAATTTATCAGAAATCATGTTTTGGTACAGCAGATGGCTCTTGATACGACAGTACCGCTGAGGCCCAGCAGACATTACTACTGAGAAGAAAGTGTGAAACAGTGCGGATGCCAAGTCAGAACTTTTCGTCGTTACCGTTGGGGTAAAAACAGAGAACGACACTTTCTGATTTAATCCAAGAATCTGCAAGTGATCTGACTGAAACTGCTAAATGTTTTTCCAGGTTTCTACTGTACAGCGTCTAATCTTTAGCTTCAGCTCAGCATTAGCAGAACTCAAAGCTCAGTGACTGATTGTTTCTCACTGAAACAGTTGGGAATCGTAGTCGACATCTCTCCTTATGTTTTCATGAATACAGGCGTGCACCTTTGACTCCTTATCAAAGAACCAGACGTATTCAAAGCCAGTTGTTCATCTTTTATACCGACGAATCCTTGGAACTGCCAGCTACTGTTGTCTGTGCAGAAAATGATCATGACTTTTTACTTTTAGCGCCCTGGATGCCTGAAATTACTCCCATTACTTTCACCCACTTGGTAAATGCATAAAGCCGCCGACTATAATGCACCTATTGTGGGGTGAAAACAAGGCAGACGTTTTAGAAGGTCACGTAGTTGTAATGCATGGCACCTTATGCGCCCTCCCTTCCTGCAGATTGTGTCCATTAGTAATCACCTCCCATGCTGTTGTGTGGAACACCTCGGGTTCACTTTCAGCATGCCCAGACATTCGTAACAGTCCAAACACTGCAAAACAGAAATATCGATTCCGTAAGAAAAGATCACAGCTGAATGGACAGCATCACTCCTTTTTTTTAGAAAAAGACATGCTTGCCTTGCTTTGGAGGAAAAGACACCATGAGGGGGAAGCGAGGAAGGAAAAGAAAATCACAGTTGGAGTGTGAAGAAGTAGAGAGAGGAAGACAGAAGGAGGCTGAATATAGGATAAAAAAAAGGAGAGAGAGAGAAAGAGAGAGAGAGATTGAGTGAAAAGGGCAGAGGGGTCTACTATCCTTTGATGGCCCTGACCGAAAGCAGGGCGCGGGCTTTATCTCCGGCGTCTGTCACCGTGGAGACAGCTGCTCACATCAGCACCAGCCCAGGGGAATCCAAATCTCCACCAGGAAAAAAATGAAGGCAGAGAAATATGAGAAACCAAAAACCCAGAGCATCTCCTCTCCAGTTCCCCTGCGCTGTCAGAAATCAAAAGAAAGAAGAAGAAGGAGAAGAAGACCGGGAGGGGGTTGGGGGGACTGTTACAGTGAATGGGATTGAAAGCACGACAGCGAGCAGCCATTCACCCGTCGCTCCAAAACACACAGCTCTTTGCAACTGCACTGAAAAACAAAGCGAAAATCAAGGTAGAGGAGCTGACTGACGCACGGCAGCTGTACGAGTGTCTTTATTTAGCATGCACAGTACGTCTGCGGACATAATCACCGTCAAGTCCCGACAGTGTTAGCCTCAGTGTGGAGAAGCTCAGGCAACGAGGCACTTCACGTGGAGGGGGTGACGCTGCAGGAATCCGTGCACAGTCAGGAGCTACGCAGAGGTTGTGTACATACAGCGCCGTGTCATCTGTAAATGTTAAGACGCTGTCACCTGACCGACATATCTCGTTAGGTGGGTTATAACATTAGAAACCTTTGATGGCGCCCCCCCCCCTCCCCTGATGTTTCAAACTGCTGCAGGAAACAAGAAGAAAAAAAAAAAACTGCATTGCAGACAGGATGGATTGGACCGTTTGAAAATTTTAAATGTCAACTGTCAAATTTCCCAGTGTTCAATTTGATTGCGATGGAATGGGGTTACAGTTCAGCAGGCAATGTCTGACGGGATATATTCATCATTATTGGGTAATTGCAAGGAGCTCCGGCGTGCTCAGCCGGAGAAAGCGAGGGGACTGAATGAGAGAGATGGGGCTGAGAGGCAGGAGAGGGGTGGAGAAAGAGGAAAATAGAGAGGTACGGACTAAAAACCATTAGAGGGGATTCGCTCCGGTGAAATCTCTCACAAATGTGTGAAAATGTGACATTAGGAGGGGTGTGCTGTGTTATTAAAGCTCCACGGCGACAGTGTGCTAAACATGGGTTCAGATGCTCCCTGGCTGCGTCTTTATTCCCGTAAATAGGCGGTGTGTGATGGAGGTGGGTGAGAGGTCTGACACGGCTCTGTTCCTGATACAAAGAAGTGAGCTCACGTTTTTTTCATTAACATCCACAGACGATAATGTGAATAAGGCTGTATGTAGCCTTGAGCTCCTTTCTGTAGCATGATGAAAGCTTTTATCACACGAGTGCAATTCAACTCCTTTCAAAGAATTTCCTGAAACAGGTTACACTGACGCAATGAATTAAACACTTTGCTAAATACACATCTTATTACTGCATGACAATGATCGCTTTAAACCAAATATGCCCCGACATGACCTCTTGTTTCAGCTACATACTGTATATCTCCTGTGATACACAGTCCTGTGCGTAGTGTGATGCACTCGTGACTTTAGCAGCAGTGACAGCTTATAATGTACGAGGGATCGGTGGTTTACAAAGTTGCTTTGGAGTCTCAGGGTACAAGTCCAAGTGAAGTCTTTCTATGCATATTGAAGTTGTTCAGGTCTCACAAGGCTGACCATTTTAAAGAGACAACATTTGAACTCAAAGCTGTGTAAACTGTATTGTAGCCACATCAGTGGCTCGTTGGATGTCAGAGTTAATTGGTCGCTCCACCTGAAAGACTGAAATATCTCACCACCTTTCCAACCTACTGACTTTTCCTCTGGTGCCACTGTAAAGTTGGAATTTTTTTGTTTTTAGTTAAATATCTTGGAAACTGTTCATGCTTTCCTGACTTTTCCTCTTGAGCCACCAGCAGGTCGAAGTTTTCACTCATTCAGTTAAATTGTTTTACATCTGCTCGATGGGGTTGTCATTTTGTACTGATTAGATTTAGGCACAAAAACCCCATGGTTACACATCATGGTTTGGCTTAAAATACCTGTTTTAGTCACTGCGCTCACAGATGGAGTTGGTCTGACTTCCCGTGAAAACATTTTTATTCATTTTTTTCTCAGTTTGGGTTGCCACTGAAGCCGCTGGAAATGTCTCCAGACATCCTTAAAAATATCCAGTGGCGTGACTCGAACTGTGGTTAGCCATTTGGCAGCCTTGTTGGCTTGTAATAACACCACCACCTCCCACTCCACCTCCAGCTGCGACAGGTTGCTCATAAACATAGAATGTGAACGTGATATGCCACGTTTGGTTTGCAAACTGCTAACTTGTTAACTGATAACGTAATATCCTGGCGACTCCGCTGCATCATCTGGTCAGATTTTCCCTTTGTGCAAAACCTTGGTTGCAAACTTTTGCAAAAGTAATGACATTCCCGTCAGTTTACAAGAGTATGTTAAGCAATAACCTGTTAAAACCACCACATTAGCATTCTCTTTGCAAGCATGTTAGCATTTAGCTCAAAAACACTCACAGTGAGTGAGACTTGTTAGCATGTCTTTAGGCTCTTAATATTTTTTATAGTTCTGGCATTTTAAAAGTCAAAACTTAAACAACTTAATGTACAATGTGTAATTTCTCTCATTCAAAAAAATGAAAACAATGAAAACACACAGCTTGATGATGCTGTGATGCAGCAAGGCATCATGGGAAGTGTTGTCTGCATTGTTAAACAACCACCATTGCCAGTGAAATCTAACTGATGTGACTTCATACATATTCACTTTACATTTAGTCTCGTCACCAACGTCCTTACCCGCTCTCTGATGTGCGATCTGATGTTTCCCCTTAAGTTATAGCAACAGGTGAGCAAATGAAACACACCGATACTTTGAATAACATTTTAATTTCTCTGAGAAAATCTGGGATAATGTTAGTACACAATTTAACAAAATATATAACAAAGGTTGAGTCATTTTTACACATTTTAATGCAGAAATGTTACATGTGCATCCCTGTTAGTATGAACAGTGATACTGACGATTGAGCCTACAAATAAAAGGGCATCATTTGGGAACTCCATTAAGAGAAACACCAAAAAATGAGCACTTATTGCCACAAACGAAGCCAAAACCACTTCATGCAAATTTCTTCAACCAGTTAAGCTCAATCGAGCTTCATTGTTGTTCTCAGACGACTTCAGGTTCCAACAAAGGAGGGCTAAACTGGTTGTAGACAATTTTTTACTGTTTGTCTTCCAGTGAAAAACAGTGATATGTCAACACAATCCCTTTTCATACCTCGGTGAACACGGTGTAATTGGAAGCCGCACATTTACAAATGATATAGCCACTACGCTGCTAAAACAAATCCCAAAGCAGGCCATTAACAGGTAATACGCAATTAGTTACCATGTGAACGTTCAGCTCCAGCAGGAGCGATTAGTCCAACACAAGATGTTCTATGGCGAAGCAAGGCGCGTGACCCATCTGTGGGCAGACAAGGAGAGGAGAGGGGAGAGGAGGGGGGGAGCAGGTGTATTAACCCAGGAGGGAGCTCCAGGTAGGCAGGCAGGCATTTGACACTCGTCTAACCACACGAGACCTCAGCGGTTGACAGCCGGTGCGGCACGCTGCATGAAAAGTCACTGTTTCACACAGAGAAGATGGACTGCAGGTGATGCAGCTGCTATTTTTAACCCGAGGCCTCCCTCCAGGACCGAGTGCACTGTTTGAATTGTTGTTCTCACCCTCCTCTCTCCCCCTCTCTCTCCCCTCTCCTCTGCCTGCAGAAGTCTGCTTCCACGCAGAGTTTTGTTCCGAAATGAGTTATTCACCGTTTGAAACGAGGTGTCGCCTTCGCTGTGCAAAACATTTGACGGCACAAAGCGAAATCAAAGCTTAAGTGCCTGCTTTTTTATTTTAAAAAATCCTTTCGAAGGGACTGAATCATTTTTATTTAATGATATTTTCTCAATGATGTAGTGGAGTCTCAATTTCTCTCCAATATCATGTAAAAAAAAAAAGAGCTTTTCATTACATCCTTTGAAGCTGCCTTTCAACATGAAGCATACCGGGATGCCTTGCTAAGTGAAGTCATACCAAAACATGTTGCATAAGGCTTTTAGTGCAAGTATAATAATTAAGAATTAAAGAGAGGAAAGACAACAAATGGTTTGTGCTTTACTACTGACTGCCAGTATCTCTCTCTTCCTCTCTGTTTTGCATCCTGAACACGGTTGATTGTGCTTTATGGCGAACCAACAGGGGGATACATCCACCTTTTTCTGACAGCATCACCAGTCTTCTGCCGTCGCGCCTTTGAATGTTATGACGCTGCGAAAAAAAAAACGAGAGGCGGCTCTCAGCTCGTCGTAATGAATGTTTCACAGAGCGTTTGAAGTTTGTACTTCACGAGTCAGTCGGCCCAGTTTCTGCTCTGCTGTGTGCTGCGACAGCGATATACGCATAGCGACGGGTGTCAGTGACAGCAGAGCAGAAGTGGTGGTGACGATGTTTTTCTGGGGGGCTGGATGGATGACATAAGTGTCCATTGGTTATGCCGTGAGGTCTAAGGCCAGGGTTTAAAATGATTTTTAAAGTGCCTGATTCTGATTCATGTGGGGGAAAATACTCGACTTCTTTCACTCGAGCAGCCTGTGAGGATGTAGGTTAGCAGTATTTGTTCAGACAGTAAAATGGAATATTTTGACAGGGCTGAAAAGAAAACAGATGAGACTCATCAAGCAAACACTTCAAGAAAATACAAAGAAGCTCATCTGGACAGGCTTGTGTCTTTTGTGTACAAAAACTCTATATCTCCTCAGTATCTTTTTCAAGTCTGAAAAAATGTCTCACATTATGCCAGCTTGGGCTTGGAGACCATGTGTAACGGACTAGAGGTTTTAAAGTTGGAAGATTTGGTGTTTACCAGGCAGGTAGTGTGACTGAGGTTGAAGATCCAGTGTTTTTTGGATCTTGACCCATCTCACTGTAAGTCTCTGCCCCAGCTGCACATTTTGACTGTTCCTTTTTTAAAAATCCGTCTCTTGAAAGTCCCATTTTGGGATTACATTACTAAACAGCTGGGTGTCCCCTTCAATTAGCATTTTTCATGCGAACAACAATAACTCCTGTAAAGATAAAATGAAGCATGCAGTTTTAGTGAAATAACAGGAGCAGTTTGATGGGGTTTGTTTTTTTATTCGCTTTCTTGCTGAGTGTTGAGAAGATTGATTTTCAGATCTATTTGCTGAATATGAAGCTGGAGCCAATAGCTGTTAGCTCATAGGTTAGTTTATATCTTCATTGTTTAACATGTACAAAAAACAATGTGAAAAGGGGAGTTGTATTGTGAACTATTCTTGACCAGTTGAGAAACAGTAAATAGGAATATATCCCAACCAAACCGCCAGAATAAATGATGGAAATAAACATTTCTGTGCATGTGATCTGGATGGGTGTAGGGACAAAAACCACTTGGTTAGGTTTAGGAAAAGATAATGTTTTAGCTTAAAATACCTGATTTTGTTGCCACAAACACAACCGTTTATTGTCTTAAAGTCTCCTTAAAAATGTCCAGTGGTTTCAGGCTTAAAACTGTTGAAACGCTGTGGTCCCTTGTCAAAAATATCCAGTGGATTCACACATTCTTGAACTGCAGTCACTGTCTTGGCAGCCTTTCTTGCCTGTACAGTAACACCACCATCTTCCCCTCCGCCTCTGGACATGTCAGGTCATAAAGATTTAATGTGAACTTGATACGACATGTTTTGTAGAAATATCAATATTGTACGTAGGCCAATGACAAGTACAAATGTGAACAGTGCCTGGGCTGGCTTTCCCCCAAAAACTTCCCTTTAAACTGTTAGAACTGCCTTGCTACTAATTTCCCAAATGTTGTTTATAGCTGATACATTAAACTCCTCAATCTGCATCCAATCGGGGGCATGACAGAGAAATCTCTTTGATAAAGTCTTGGGAACACACACACACACACACACACATACAGAGGCAGTGGCGTGAGTTGGACTCAGAGGGGGTCTTTGCATGAACTGGGAAGCTGAAAGCAGAGCCTTTAATATACACACCAGCATGCACGCATGCATCTTTTATCCTCCCACACATCAGGTGTCCGTGTAAAGCTGTAGCTCTTGCAGAGTGCACACACACACAACCCTCACACACACACACACACCTACTGTATGTGCGTGTACACTGTGTAGCACGCGGAGGGAAAGGGCGTGTGTGGCTTCTTCTCCTTGTCAACAGGATGAGGAGCAGGGGGATGGAAGCTGGGGCATTACTCTCCTCAGGGCTAGCTCTGGGATTTCCTCCAGAGGACAGAATAGGAAAATACAACACCATATAAATAGATTCTCCCCGCTCAAAATACTGATATGGCCTCAGCGGGGAGGGCTGAAGGGGGGGCGGGGGGTGCAAAGATGAGATTTGCATTGAATTTCCTGCTTTTCTGTGCTCCCCATGTGCTTCCTTTCATCCATGTGGATCTTTGTCTCACTTAAGTGTTTTATTGTATTTTTCTCCCGCCTCCCACGGGGCACCAATAACATTAACAAAGCTTCTTGGTGCAGTGTAATTTGTTGATAGGGGGTTATTTTTTTTGTATTATAGATTTGATGTCTGTGAGCAGCACCGTGTTTGTGGATGTTTTATGACCGTTATGTCCGAAATTTTAGGCCGCTTGCGAATGTGTGTTTGCATGTGTGTGTGAACGCATGGGTACCCCTGTGTATCAAGAGCACTCGTCCAGCAGGCTGTCTGGCTCAAAGGCTGAAACTCATTGTCCTCTCTGTCTTCCCCCCACTGTGGTGCCTGCAGGGCGGAAAGGAGCCAGTCGGTCTGCCCACCGTACAAACTACAGCTGGAAGAGTGTCTGACTGCCGAGCAGGTGCCCACCCCGGAGCTCATCCAGGGCTACGTCAAGAAGGTAGGGCCCGCTTTACAAATGCCAAGCTGAAGGTTTTGTCAGTTTGTGCCCAGCTGGAAGGAGGGGATGCAGGGAGGAAGAGATGGTGAGGGATGGATGCAGAGACAATGTGGAGGCTTTTTATATACCGAGTCAGGGAGGCGTAGAAGAGCATGTGAAAAAATGTTCCCGACACCAGAATATAAATTCAGCCTGCTACCAAAACATTACTTTGTTCAACATGTCACAGAGCACAATGTTTACATGTTTACAGCTGTGTTTCAGTGAATCAGCCACATGGCTAAACATGCCTGCTGTCAGGCTGAAGGCTTTTTTAACAGCAGCTTGTCACAGAACGCTCCGAGCACAGTTGGCAATAAAGTACAGCATGTTGGAAGAGTGACAAAGGGATTTCTTTAAACGTAATTGCCACTTTTAAAAAATAAGAAAGAGAACAGAGGGTGGGTGGTGAAGTGTGTGTATTTCAGGAAATGTCAGGTATGAATTAGTGAAACTTTTTTGTTGCCAGCTCTCTGATATGAGCCATGTTGACAGGCTTCTACTACAACAAACTACAACTGTGCTGGTGGTGTAAATATTAACTTCAGCATCTAACGTTTTCTGAACGGGTTGTGCTTCGGCCATAGACGGTGTAAATAGTGGACAGATCTTGAAGCCATTGCCTAAGTGCCTTAAATCTGCATTCTTTCTAATGGCCAGCAAGGGGCGACTCCCTCTGGTTGCAAAAGAAGTGGGATTGTATGTAAGCGTATGAGAAAATGACTAGTTTCAAGTCTTCTTCAACACAGCATGATGTTTATTTTGTAAATTATAGTCGGGTATGCTTTAGAGCGTGGCTACCATGTAATTGGCAAGTTGCTACCACAGCGTGTCCCCTAATTCTCAGTCAGATCCAATCAGGATATCATCCCCAGCTCCGCCCTCTGGAGTAAATATGGTCACAAAACCCAAGATGGCGACGGCTATAATGCCAAGCTTGAGGCTTCAAATCAATAGTCCACAAGCCAATGGGTTGCAACAAGGTGGGTTTATACTTGGCTTGAGCCAAAGTGACCAACAGAACGTCAACATGATTGTCTAAAAACTACCACCATTCTGTCATGCAGCAGTTTATCATTCTTTAATCCTCTCGGTTTGAGGGGGGCAATAGCGGTAGAGGTAATCAGAACAGAGATCTTGCCGGGTCTTGACTCAATCCAAAAAACCTATACAAAACCATCTAAAAGACCTAATCGAGAGGAGACACAAGAACAGGGCAAAAGAACAGAATAAAAGTAGACTAGAAAATACTTTTTCTAACTTTTTGCACACAGAAGGGAGAAATGTATCTTCGCTTGCATGTGCAGAAATACAAAAACCCACATATATCACATTCAGAACAGGACAATTACATAGAGAGACTATAGAAGCTATGTGAAAAAGAGCAATATTCGAATGCAAGCCGCAGGTGGCTAACAGCGTTGTGCAAAGTAAAAGTAGCAAAGTATTAATAGCAAAATGTACTAAAGTAAAAGGCATGATTGGATCACTGGATTATTATTACTAATGCTTTATGCCTAAGAACCATTATAATGTTAGAGCTGCTGGAGGCAGAGCACATTTTCACTTCTTTATATACTGTTGGATAGTTTCATCTATACCACAGAATCATGTTTTACAAGCCTTTTGTTTCTCAAACCTAAATCTGTAATGTCTGTACAGCAATGGCATTTAGATTGGCTCCCTACTAACCTCGCTCTCACTATCCAACTTCGTCTGCCACCAGGCATGAAATCTCCTGGGAAAAATGAAGGCTGACTGGCGATCCAGTCAGCAGTCATCTCTCCTCTCTCTCTCTGTTTCCATTTTAAGTAATTCTACTTGAGCGAATGCATTCTCCACCTCTGAGCAGGTCCAAGCTGTAACATTTGTTAAGTTTGAACATTTATTCTTTTTATTGGTCTTTTTTATCCGTAAATCTCCCTCTCCTCAAATCCATCTGTCTCACAGACATCACAGGATGAAAGGATTTATCCCCGGGTTCACACAGAGTTAAACATTTTTTATGATTCGCCGTGTTCGAATGTAGCGTATTGTTCATTTGCAGTGCTTCCCGGTGCCTGAATGTATGAATGTAATACTCTAAAAGCTGTGTTTCCTTTAACGGTTCAAGGCTAAAGTTAATTAGCAAACCAAATAGCTTAACATTTCTGTATTTTTCATAGGGGAGATGAAAGCAGCTAACAGGAGCCAGAAAGCTCGCTGATCAGATAATGAATTGGCTCTGTAGCGTGTGTCACTGTTATGAATGCACTGCTGTCGCAAGCCTGTTTGAAATGGCACTTCAGAAGATATATGTGAACACGCCCTCCTCTCTTGCGAGCTCGTTAATGCCGCGTCATCATGAGTCAACCCCTCTACCTAATCTGTATATTAACCGGCCGTAATGTCGGCCTTTGAAGCCTCGCTCCTGAACTTTTCTGTACGTTTTGCCCTTCGATTAGTCATGCAACCACAGTCCTGTAGGACCTCATTACTGTTGGTTATCATTTTAATCTACTGAGCTGCTACAGGACTGCTGGAGGAGGAGAAGGAGGAGGAGGAGGAGGAGGAGGAGGAGGCCATGCTAGAAATCTATTAAAAGGGAAGTGGACATGGATGAGTGGTAGAGGACTGAGTCCATTTCCTTCAGCCTCTCTCTTGGATTCTGTTTCTTTCTGTTTTTCTCCCTCTTCATCTTCTTTTTTTAACTCTCATTTTCTCTCCCTGTCTCAATCTCTGTCGTTATCCCTCTTCCTCTCTTTCTATCATCTCTCCCTTCACTCTCTCAATCTCTCTCTCCCGGGGTTTTTCATCTTGACCTTCAGACACCTCCTCCTGGTGCCACTTTAATAACTTACGGGGGAAATAGGAAATGTGGTCTCAAGTCAAAATTGAAATGGGTTTTTCACTGCGGGCTGTTGATATTCCGGTGGCAGAATAAGGGAAGCTGCTTCCAGAATATTTTTCATCAAGTTTGTGCTCGGCGTCATTTCGGCTAATGAAGAGAAATGATGTGATGCAAAGTTTTGCTTTTTGACCTCGAAACCTCATTTTCTTGACCCCAGGGTTGGTTCCTTCATGGGCCAGAGGAACTTGTCTTTTCATTTAGATTGAGAAGTTTAGAGGAATGCTAATGTTGTCCTCCATTTGTTCTTTACTGCCAGTGCATTACTGTACAGTATATCCCAGCAGTGCATACAGGGCGTTTCTTATTCTCAAATTCATTCAGCCCCTTAGCATCCAGTTTCCCTCCTTCCCTTTAGCTAGTAGCCTTAAGGTTATTAAAAATGGTCTTATCCCGCCTGTATTCATAATATATATTCTGTAACATCTCGTTCCTGCTTTTAATTGTAGCTGGATCAAGAAGATACAGAATATATATAATGTATACTGTGTAGTTTCATCTTGTTCCAGCTTGTAATAGAAGCACTGAAGGGAAAACTTCAACCCAAGACCATATGTTTTTTTATGGCGGCATACATCAAATGGAAATATTCTAGATGTCTTCAGCATCATTCGCCACCCCAGCTGCATGGTTAGAGGAATTTAATGCTGATCGTGGGTTTTTTGGGTACACATTCAGGTTCCCCAGAGGATTAATCCTGATGATTTCAGTGCTTTTTAGCAAATTTGAGTTTGGTGCCACACTGAGGACATTTCTGTGTTTTTTTAATGAAATGTCTTGCATGTTGGACGGGTTGCCTTGAAGTCTGGTACAGATATTCAGATCGCCATCAGGGTGATTTGTATCAACTTTGGTGACCCCTTTACTCTTCAACTTGCACCATCACTGTTTCAAAACGTCAGTTTTGTGTCAACACTAATGACATTCCCATCAGCTTCAGCCATACAGTCTGTTTTTTTAGCTAGGAATGATAAACATTAACACCATCATGCTAGCATTGACATTGTGATAACCCGACCCAATCGCTAGCATAAATGTATATGTTGCAATGTTGTGTTTTCTTAAGGTTCAATTTTAATTTGATGTTGTTATGTCCTGGTTAAGTTTAGGCACAAAAATGACTTGGTCAGGATAGGAAAAGATCAGGTTTTGACTAAAAATACCTGTTTCGTTGTCTCAAACATGGCTGGAAATTGTCCCGACGTCATGTTAAAAGTACCCGGTTTTCAGCTGCAAATTGTCTTGTTAAAAATATCCGTCCCAACATGAAACAAAAAACAGCGCTCTCTGGCTTGGCAGCCTTCTTGCCAAGCTGTCCCTGAACCTTCATCTCCTCTTCCTCCTGCCATGAGAGTTAGCACATATACATGTGATATGACACGCACTGGAGAAATGTATGATAAGTGTGAATCATACGGGTTGCAGAAACGTACAATGCCAACATTTTATTCTGGCGACTGGGCTGGATCATGTTAGTATGCTAACGTTAGCATTGAAAGCACCACTGTTTGTACGTATAGCCACACAGAGCTAAATGCATGGAAAGAGAAGCATCTTATTTTATACATATTTAGTATTTTTGAAAAAACACCCCAAATCATCACTTTTAATAAACGATGACTGACTAAACTAATCATGTCTGCAATGAACGTTTATTAATCCTGCTGGATATTTACATTTATGTCCTCTGATTGAAAAATCGACACTACATTTGACAACCTGGCCAAAAAAAAAAAACATATCACAGTCTATCTAATCTCAATCATGATCTACATTGCAATCGAAATTGGATGGGTTTTTCTTGTCCTGTAGACAACAGCCAGACTTAAAAATGCGTATCAATTTATTTATTTATTTGGACCATTCAAACACAATGTGGCACCAAGTTATTTCTTTTTTGGCACAAGCTCCTCATCCTCCACGCTGCTCGCTAAAACTCACATCAACGAGCCAACGTCAAGACGGTTATGCTTGGAAAGAGAAGTAAGAAGACATTTAAAACTGCGTTCTCTATGATTCACCTAAGAAGTAGATTTTGGAAGTCTTCAAGATAAATCGTGATCTAATGTCGTCACCCACCCCTAACTCTCATATTTGGTGATTTATTCCCATCTTGTCACTTGTCACACAAACTCGCAGTATATTTGTGGTTTATCTGCACTCTTTGCTGTGACGCTGATCTGCTGGCAAGACGTCTCTGGAAAAAAAAAAAGAAATCTAATCTGAAGGGCTCTACTTTGTCAAACAAGTGACTTGATAAAATGATAATGATAATGGTACTAAAAATAAATTTGATCATTACAGCCTTCTATTCAAATGTACATCGCTATCAGCTGCGGCAACATTAGACAGTCGCAGCCATTCATCTCTCTCTCTCTCTCTCTCTCTCTCTCTCTCTCTGACTGCCTGCATTACCATTAAATGAGATGCACCAGTTGCTCCCTTTTATCTCAGCAATTCCATTTCAACATATTGGTATGAGGAATACGATGTGGAAGCACCCAGAGAGCGTTCACTGATATTAAACAATATGGCTGGAAACAATGTGACTGTTTTTCCAATTTAATTTCATAGTGAATAACCTGCGACTTTGATTTGATTTTTATTCTCTTCCCTCACCGTGGCTCGAGATAGAGGCAGGCAAAGCCTTAGCTTCGGAGGAAGGGGCGGGGGTGGTTGTTGTTGGAAGGCGGCAAGAAATGGAGAATAGCATCATTAACATTCTCTGACAGTTAACGTTTCAATCTCGCTCCGTGGCAGAATCCCAATATTGACATAAAATACCAGCTGACAATGAGGAACGAAGGGGAGAGAAGAAAAGTGGAGTGCTGGATTTGGGATGCGGCCCGGGCCCGACTGGGGTTGCGGTTCGCTCCAATCTAATCAACAACTGCGTGATTGGAGAAGCTGCTGGAGAGGAACGCAAAAAGAAACAGACGGGGTAGAAAAACAAAGATCCAACAGATGCAGAAAGAAAAGTAATGTGAGAGAAACAATTTCAAGATAATTGTTGTCAAACTAATTCTGGAAGTTTGGCTTCAGTTTGAGATCTCTTGGGGAATAACTGCCTCAGGTTGTTCTTATTTTGCGTCCCAATTATAAATTTTTTGCATTTTGCTGATGCTTTAACAGCAGCTCCATATCCAAGACCTCCAACAGTTGATGCAATCAATTCTAGGACTGAAAGCAATAAGTCTTTTTATCATCGATTTGTCTTCTGACTTTCTTGATGAATCTTTCAAGACTTGTTTTACTGAAAGTTTTTTTTCTGATTATTTTATTTAGTTTTTATTATTATCTTTTTTAAAGTATTTTATTTGAGCTTTATGTTTTAGCTCGTTTCCGTTTGTTTCTCGGTTTGTCAGCAAGATTACACAGAAACGTATGGAGGAGACCCTGTTAACTATCCCTGCAGTTCTGCAGATTATCTGCGGATCTGGATAAAGGGACGGATCCACAACATTTTTTTCTCACTTTCTTTAACATTGCATGATAGGCAATTTTTCAAACATTTTTGTAAATTTCTCAGGTACTAATGCATGGATCGCTATGAATGAAGCGTATTAAGGTAAAGAAGTACAATTTGATGTGGATCCAACAAAGAACAAAATCTGGATCTTCCGCGGGTCCGCAGAGTTTAATATGTGTTCACAGAGGATGGTCTTTTTTCAGCCGCATAGGATATCGGATTAGCCATGATTGAATCATACCTCTGCCAAGGCCCAACAGTCCCCGGCAGAGGTATGCGCTCTACTGAGTGCCATTGTAGTTTACTTTGTTTTACTTTTATCTTTACTTTTCAACTGTTTTCTCTTTTTTTTTTTTTTTTTGTTCACTGTCATTGTGTATTTTATTTTTCGTCCCTCTTTGTGAAGCAGACCAAGAATTATCCATTTTCTTTCACATATGACAAAAAAAAGCATCAATCAACTAGAATGAAGCTTAGTAGAGCACAAGGCCCGGCAGTCCCCTCTGATTCAATAAAGTCTAATCCAATATAAAACTTGATAACCCTGAATGACTGTATATCCAACCATCCATAGCTTCTGAACCATAATTTAAACTCACCAGATCTAGGATTCAAATCAAATTCTACTCACTCATAGATACCAGCCACCTAAATATGCCCCAATTTTTTCGTCAGGTTCCTGCATAATCCCCTGAGAAATTAACGAAAAGGTGGAAAAATCTTGCGATCTTAAAGAAAGTGGAAAAAACTCCTGGCTCCGTCCGTTTATCTGGATCCGTACCAAAAGTTAATGGGGTCTATTCTGGGCCCAGACTCATCCTCCTCAAAATAGTAGCTGATTAGTTTCTGATGATCCTACAATCAGACAAAGTAACAGCAGTACGTCACCTGTATTCATGGCATTTGTCATTGTCATTCTGACTTAATCTCCTTTTGTTCACGCTCCCAACAGCAGATCCAGGATGCTGCTGACCAGGGGGTGATGTTTGTAGGATTTGTCCAGGAACCCTATGGGGCCCCATGCACCAGGATCAGAGAACCAGACACCCCCTCCCTCTCCCTGCACTCCAGCCCCAGCTCCGTGCTCGGTTCCCTGGGCAGCTGCAGCCCCTCGAACCCTTCAAGTCCCAGAAACCACGCGGAACCAGGAGCTCAAGCCGAAGCAGCGGACAAAGAGGGGAGTGAGGAAGGAGCGCTGGGCGGAGAGAAGAATCAAAGTGAGAACACTGGGAACCATTCAGGGACCAGGGTGGAGGGCGGCCTGGACGAGCTCTCGCCCGCGGCGTCTCCGATATCAGAGGGAGATCTGGAGCACAGCGAGGAGCTGACGGAGGAGGAGTCGCCGTGTCACAATAACAACAAAGACAGTGGCAGAGACACAAAGGAGAGGCCGAGATACCGCCTGCGGAGGGGCGATGGTGAGTGGTCTCTATGGTCGCCATCATAAACTCAAACTAAAAGGAAAATGTGGTGTTCAGCAAATAAGATGTAAAGTAGGGCTGTGATGTTTTTACGTGCTGTGATGAATGAATGAATCTGGAGGAAAAGAGGGAACACAAAGCAGCCACAACAGTAGGCAACTAATTATTATTATAATATTATTATTTCATTACTATTAAGTTTTTATTGGACGATTCTGTTCTGGGTTAAGGACAAACATGGAGACATTTAATGTGCTGCTGTTACATAGAATTAAAATATAAATAAACAAAAGGTACAACATATTAAAAGATATACGTATATATGTGAACAGTTAGAACAAATACAGATGTCACTACATTCGATTGGCAGTGATTGCTACAGTGATGCCCTGGCAGCAGAAAAGGTGGTGAAATAATTGAACATAATTTATCCACGAGTAGCCGCTGTGTGCAGGGTGAGGGTTAGATATCGCCCATGACCCACTTCAGAATTAGACAAATAGATAAATTGGGCAGTCCATGTGCACAGAGATACACATTGTCTCTTCTTATCTTTAACCACGTGGAGAAACAGATAAATTTGTCAGGAGCAAACTTACTGAAGGCCAGCTGATGAACGTGAGTTCAAACAAGAAAAAACGTCCTGCGAGTTTCATTGAATTCAAAGATAACAAGGCACGACCAGGTTTACAAAGAGTTTTCAATGGAACTACTTTCTACTAACATCCAGAGCAACAAAGACACGGTTTCAAAATGCTGACGTATATCACATCGAGTATTTGCGACCCACTCACCAGAATAAATGTTGGCAATGTACGCTGTTGCAAAACATGGATATGTCTTCGGTTTAGGCATGAAAACCACTTTGTTAGGGTTCAGAAAAAAACTCATTTTGGCTTAAGTAACTGGATTTGTCAGCACAAACACGCTGGAAATTGTCCTGATGCCACCACCATCACCATTCCCTCCACCTTCTGACATGAAAGTCCACTTGTAAACATGTAATGTGAACGTGTGTACACATACTGTAGAGCTGTCAGTATGGTACGTTTGAACTAATCCATGGTTTGCAGAAACGTTGACTTTAACATTTTAATCATGCGACTGGGCTGGTATTTCCACGGCTGCTTATCATTGGAAGTGTGTGAGCAAATATGTTATCTTGTTGTTTTGGGTGAACTGACCCTTTAAAGTAAAATACACTAATTGGCCCAATCGGGGCTCCGTGATTAAAGGTCAAAAATTCACAACTTTACAAAGCTTTAAAACTGGACACGTCCAAATGACACGGGACCTGCCGCACAGCTATCTTTACAAATTACACAGAAAGGCCTAATGAGGGATGATAATTAAGATAATTAAAGGTCAAAACTTCAAACCGTGAAAGGCCGCAACTGCTGCACCGCCACAGGCCCAGTGTGGATGAAACTGGTTTTCTGCATCATTTGTGGGCACAGGATGAATGTTGTCCTAACATTTGTCTAAATGATTTAGTGCTGCATGTTGATGCACATTCACCGCAGTGAGCTTCCCTCTTCAAACCGCCATCGACTGCTGGTCCCAGAGCAGCCGAATCAGTCGGGGGTTAAATCCTGCACTGAAGGGCGCCTACTGTAAACTGTCTCTTCTCGTCTCGCAGAGATAGATTCAAACTGACAGCGTCTAATCTGCAGCCAATATCTGTCTGCATATCTGTGTAACTTGTGTTTCGGGTTTCATTTGCAGCCATACCTTTTGGCTGTTTAACTAAAGAACAGCGGGGTGCTGCAGATCCCTCTTGAAACACTTGGCAACTGCGGAGGTGTCATTTCCTGCTATTGCCTCAATGTTACACAACAATGTGCTGCCTTGGGATATAATCCTCTCTATCCGTTACACAAAAGAAATCGTCTTATAGCTGTGGTGCATACAAATTCACACTTAGACGATGAAGCGGGAGAGTCTGTGAAATTCTCCGCAACGGTTTTGTCGGGTTTTTCGGAAAAACTGCACATTTCATGGCCTCGCTCTCCGTCGTGCCAGAGAGCGAGGCATACGTAGCTACACCTCGTCTCGTTATTCATGGTACCCCGCTCTTTCTGTGGGAATGGTGTCAGAATTAGCACAGACATTTATAGTTTCGGCTTTATTTGAGCATTTCGAATTGACAGATGGAGACACCCACCACTCGCACCCCTCCCCTCCTGCAGCCTCTCCTCCTCTCACACAGCCTATTTGTGATATGTGTCAGTGCAATGTGCAAACTGTATATTAGATAGACATCCCAGTGGGAGTGCTAATGTGTGTGTGTTTATATATACTGTATATTTGTATGCACAGTCTGCAATATAATTAGATTCAAAGCACCGAAAGCTAGGTGTTGCATAATGAATGCACTCTTTGGTGTGTGCATACTTTGTGCTTTTGTTTGTGTGTGTCTTTGTCTCCATATATATGTATATAAATATATATATATGTGCCGTAACACACAGTTGGCATCACAGCAGACCACAGCCCACTGGTCCATCTGGGCCTCCCTACAGTGCATTTTGCAGCGAGATAATCCCCCACTGCCTCGTCCTCTACCTCCCTCAGCTTCACAGCTCTCTCCCTCTTCCCCCACCTTCATCCCCCTGAATCTCTGCGACAACGCCAGCAGCGCCGGTGTAGCAGCCAGCCGGGGTGGTAGAGGGAGCCTGCCAAGCTCCCATGTCCCTCTCTACTAATGCCCAGTCTGCCGAGGAGGCCCAAGAGTCTCGGCTGCTGCTGGCTTGTCCTCGCTAATCCTCAGATCTTGAGGTGAACGCCGTGCAAGTGCTGGCAGTTGAAGCTGGCAAAAGTCGGTGGCTTAACGGCCGAAAGAGGATCTCCATGCCCGAGACTGGAGCAGTGGATAGAAACTGAGCTCATAAGTTTGGGGACTCAAACGCTTGGATGGTTTGAAAGAAAGGGGATTCTGGTGGAATAGCGAATGGAAAGCAGAACATGGCGGTGACAGCTGTAGAATTGTGTCTGGATGAAACAACCCTCTGCCCCAAAAAGTGCTTCATATGGATTCAACTGATTTACATCAGCAGAATCAATTTGTAGAAAATTAAATGGATCTTTGTCAGGAAACATTTATACTACGCCGTATTTAAGCTATTTTCCTACGCTATCAGTTGCTGCCACTTAAAGCATGATTCATGGTTATTTTAAATCAACTGCAAGCACTTAGTTGAGATAAGGGAGAGGTCATGGTAGTCAAATATTGATAAAGTCAACATTGACTTAAGGCCACAGATGGGATGGGACTATCTCTCTGTAACCTTGACCGAGTGTTTTAGTAGCCTAAAACTAACATCACACTGGGGATGGGGTGTGTTTTCTACACTTTTGCTTGAGACTGCAACACATCACACTCCTCACTGGTGGGCACGACCAGAGGGAATAAGGTGAATATCTGCTGCACTGTGTTCTTCCACAGCTGCGTCTTGCCCCTTAACGCTGTTCAAATACCTCAGATGACTTTAAACGTGCCTTAAAAGTCTTAATCAATAACGTTCTGAATATGACACATTGTTTGTATCCGGAGCTGACGATCAAGGTAGCTAAGGAGTGTCATACCTAGGGACGAGGTCAACTTCACCTCCTCACTAAGGTTTCTGTCACTTCCTTGCTCAGAGTCCCTCTAAGAAGTTTCCTAAATCACTCCTTTCAAGAAACGTTCAGGCTGAATTAGGAGCTCTCTAAGAGTAGTAACTTTATTAGTAAATTAATAAGGAGTTGGGATAGAAGGTGTGCAGGAGACGCTGTGAGACTCAGGTGAAAATGCACGAGAAGCCAGAAACACAGGGATAAATAAGGATATATTTCAACATTTAACAAACAAGTGTATAATTAACTGAGATCCGTTCCTCTGATGCTGAAAAGCATTGCTTGTGTTACCTTTTGCCAGCTACAAACAAATATAATGAGCTTTAAACCAACTTAAAGATTATAATCAAGTTAAGAGCTTTATCACAGGTGTAATCCTGAGGAAATCAGTCTGAAATCTTCAGTCAATGTGCAGACATCTTTTCAGCTGCTTGGTTTTATCTGTGAGATCTCTGCTCTGATGGGATCAGTGTCCAGCTCCTCAGATTATAGAAAAATACGCTGAAATGATGACACGTCTCCTTGGAAAGCCACACTGCTGAGATCATTGCAGGGTTACTGCCGCCGACCTTGTCATTTGGACAGCCGGGCTGCCATCAGATAAGCCTTTGAAGCAACATGCTTTTAACGTCATAACGACACTCATGCGCTCGTTTTCTTGTTAGCCGAGCTGCCGGCGACAACGGGAGTCAGGTTAGCTACACAGACTTTATTCTGAGAGGCTTAGAGGTCGTCTGCTGAGGTAATGAATTTGTGCGATTAGGTTCAAAAGACTTACCACTTAGTCATAGGCTTCTGTGTGTGTGTGTGTGTCTGTGTGTGTTTGGCTCACACTATATCACACTATTTGGGCATTAATTAAGACTTTACTGCCCTTTAGTACAAAAATGACCATAATAATTCTCTGAAGTTATTGATTAGGACTCATTACTTTGCTATATGGTGACATTTCTGGCTTTCCAACCTTGTTCTTGTTGATACAGCCAAGAAGCAAATAAGATTGGGATATTTACAGACCACTGCTGTTGAAGGGGACGGGGGCAGCTGTGAACTTGTTTGAGAGATGTGTGTCGGTTATTAATGGAGTTTCTCAAAGATCAAAGATTGCTTCACCTTGTGTTCGTCCTTGCGATAAAGTACTCAGGGTTTCTAAGGGTCCTTAAAAAGGTCTACAATCCAATAATCTGAATTTCAGGCCTCAAAATGTTGTCAGGTTGAAACTGATTGGATTACGAAGTTAACGTTACCTTTTGTAAAGTTGCAGTCTCAGTCAACTTCAGTCAGGCTTTTAACTGGGTTCTTGTAAAAAGTTGTCAGAAAAATAGAAAATACAGATACCTCAAAAATCTACTAATGCAGTAACAAAGTATTTGTACTTCATTAAGCCCCACCCCGTCTTAAATTGCATTCATAATACTTCATGAGACTTAAAAGATCTTAAATTTAACTTGACGCAATCTGCAGAGTACCTTGCCTTCTGAATTTCTGCAGTTTCTCACAAGAATTTTAAGATGTTTTAGTATCTCAAGCTTGTCGTAGTGAACATGTTACTGATGGGTCACTGGCTGTTATTACAGGGGGTTAAAGTGATGAGGTATTCACGTGTCAAGTCATTTTCTAGATTCTGATCCACAGTTTCATTGTGTAAACTAACACTACACACTGTGTGATTCATGCCGATGCTCTGCACAGCGCAGCCGTCCACTTCTATCGGCCTTTTTCGTTTCTGTCATAATTACTTCTGTAGTTTGGTTACTTTGAGACAAAACTGTTTGTAAATGTTTACAGCCTGTCAGGCTCTTATTTGCGTTGCTCTGTGTACAATAATTCAAAATGAAAAACGAGGCGGTGATTTGTCCGACAAACTGTGAGTCATTTCCGGGACCTCATGAATGATTATTGAAATCGTGACGCTTCGGTTTGTGTGAAATATTTCAGAATACCAGACGAAAGCACGGCTCCCGTTTGACTTACTATCATCCTGCAGTCCAGAGTGATGGACAACAGCGAGACAGATGTTTTTATGTCAGCATATAAATAGACGAAGACAGTCTTCTCTCATCTTTTGGTACCACCCCCCCTTCCTGTTTTGCCCTGCTGAAGTTCCCCTTAGGCAAGGCAATAAATTCCTCTGATGCTCCAGTGTATCTCATGTGAACACAGCTCTGCTGAAAAGATGTTTACACACCCAGAAAGTCTTTGCAAAGTCTGACCGAATAAAGGTTAGAAAATGAGCTTCACCTGAATTACAGTCGCCTCGGTGCCATAATCACAGCGTCATTAGGCTGTAACGAAGTGTAATGGATGGAAAACTCTCAGCCATTATACAGAAAACTTGTGTTGTTGTGAGAAAGGAGCCGGGGAGCATGTTTCTCATGGCTGTTATTTTATTTCAAGCTGGTATAAATGGAGCTATCCAGTACAATCCCATCAGTAGCATTGGATTCCTCATGTTTAATATGGTTTAATGTTGTCACTTATCTAATTACGCTGTGATTGCAGTAAATAAGAGCTGGGACCCAAAGCTTTACTGCATTTTTTAAATCTGCTACATGACACAATTTTTTATGACCTCCCTGAAGCTCCCTGACACACAGAAAAGGATTCATGGGGCGAGTCGTAGTGATACATCATCTCAGGCTCCTGCACACAAACTGTGAATCAGTTTATACGATACAGATCGCTACAGAATCATTCACAGTGAGGAGACGTGTTGTTTTGGCAAGTCAGGATGCCTGTTGAATGGGAAGTCATTTTCGTTGCCGTGCGTCGTCCAAGATTTGTTTGCCATATTGTCCTCGTTGTAACGCGGGGGGGAACGTGGGGAGGACGAGGGGAGGAGTGCTCTGCTGTGATTCGACTTTTTCTCAAGAGTGACAAATGACAAGATTTAGGGAATTTGGTGGCCAGCTGTCACATCAGTCAGACGAGCCAGACAAGAAATGGTTATAAATGATTCATTCTTTCCTGGGTGTCTGCCGGACGGATGGACGGATGGAGGAACCGAAGCGACTGAGCCATGATCCCCTCACCACCACCACCACCACCACCGCCGCCGCCACCCCCTCCACCTCAAAGTGTGCGTGTGGGTGGCACATTCTGCTCATCCATCTGGTTCACTTGGGGAATGACAGTCCGACATTTGCATTGGAAAGAAAGAAAGGGGGGAAATGTTAGCAGACTTGATTTTGAATTGCTCCCTGCCTGTTTCTAACCCTGCTCACATCTCACGTTTTGTGTTTCTTCAGAGCTAAGCAGAGCAAATATTTCACTCGCTCACTCACATCACAACAAACAAAACTCTTTCCACTTTGATTTAGTATGATATGAGCGATGGAGCAGTGACATACGTACTGTGGGCACATTTCCAAGCCTGGCTCTCCCTCCTGAGGCCCACTGCATTATGTATATTTCTGCTTGATGTAAACAACAGCTAGCTGGAGAGCTTTTAATGCATTATTCAAGGTTATACTGTGAATTAACTCCGTTACAATAAAACGGTCCCTTTTAAGTTCTGCATCAGCAGAGTAACGTCACTTCTGGAAAGCATGAAAAGGGAAATGAGGATGACTTGTAGCATGAATATGATCAAATTGCTTTTGATTCACTTCACGTTTGTTGTTGAAATTGAACCAACTGAAAAAAAAAAGAGGCAGCATCCTTGGAAAAGATTTTCAGTGTAATTTGTGAGTCCAGCTCGGGGCAACACGAATCTCATCTTGTATTACTTTTTTATTTCTCTCCTCTTTTGCACCTGTCAGGTGGAACTTTTGTCCACGATATGATAATGATGTTAAAGTTTTATTATAGTGTCTTGCATACAAATTTGTCCTGCCTGGATGAACTTACAGGACACCAGAAATTCATGTAAAACAGATGCAGAATGCTGAATGATACAAAAAGAGCTGAAAATAAAGAACACAGGTTTCACTAAAGTTACATGATCAGATTCTCAGAGACTTAACGTCCACTGCAGAAATTATATATTGTAGTTGTCAAACAAATATTTATACATAATTACAAATAAATACGTATTAAGAAACATCAATATGTATGTTTAAAAAAAGAGACATTTTGAGAGAAAAGTAGCTGAAAAAATAGCAAAATTGAACAACACAGACATTTGGAAACTCAGGGTCATATTTGAAGGTCTTTGCTACTTTTTTGTATTTTTTTGCTTTCAGTCTCCAATCTTAGTGTACTAATTTCCTTGCCAATGCCAATTTACCATGGCCAATTTGTTGTGCTCAGTGTTTGGAATTATTTCCAAGGACCCTTGCAAATCTTCCACTTTCCTGGGCTGTTTTTTGTTAAATATCATCCATCTTTTATGGAGAAACTGTATCTTCTACTCTGCCACATTTCTCAAGGACATGAATATCGAACTGGGTGGAAAACAAGAAAGCACTATCTGCTGTTGACAACTGATGACCGCGAACACTGTGGCCAACTTTTCTTGGACAAGAACCGTGTTGACTGTACTCGCACTGGCTCTGATTCCTTGTTTGCTTATCTCGTAGGAAATAAATGTACTTCCAATTGATTATCACCACGTTGCTCACACTGCAGTCGTGTCGTGTTGAAAAGTTCCCTCAGCGTAGTGAAGAAGGGGGTCATTTCCTGCATCATATTATAACTTATTGCTGCACATTGGTGTTTCGCATCGCAACAAAAGTTATATATTTTAAACCGAAACTCTGCTGTCCCTCAGCCAACCGTTTACCGAGCCATTCCTCATAACTTCTGGCAGCTGAAGTGAGGGAAAGTGCTCCAACAGACGAAGCCAAACTACACTTTGGATCGTTGCCAGTAAACAGCAGCAGTTCAATAATCATGCAGTAAAACTTGAGACTTCCACAGATGATACATTTGTATTGTCACAACCCTGGCAGAGTTAAATCAATGGCTGAGTTCTGTTTTCTGTCGCGTGTCAACAGGGGTGGAGCTGCTCGCTTTGTACAACCACCCGCCGGTCCGAGAGGGCCAGATGAAGTACTACACTGTCAAGGTGCCGCTGCGGGTTCAAAACTGCGACGAGGGGGTCAAAGGCGTGGAGGCCAACTGGCTGGATCACATGACCCAGCACTTCAACAACGGAGCCTCGCTGGTCGACGGATACTTCCACCTGGGCAACGTGAACGGTAAGCTGGCATGATTTACTACGCAGAGGAAAAAAGATGTGGGATGAAATCTCATACACAAACAAAAATATATAGAATGAGAGGTTTGAAATGAACAAACACGATTTAATTGTATCCCCCTAAGTATTAAACAAGCCTTCACCTTTAGTCTTGGTCTCTAGCATTGTTCTTCTGCATGTACTCTCAGAGCTCACACTATCACAGTGATTAAAACTCTAAAAGGTCCCCAAATTGCCTTTTTATCCTCTCACAGATTGACCACTAAAAATGTCAACATCAAGCAGATGCCAACTTCTTGCCGACTCTATAAAATAAAAATGCCCGGGGCAGGTAATGATGCACCTTGGCCTGTGTGTCATTAATTATGCATTAGCTGGAGTTCATTTTCCACCAGAAAAACAATCAGAAAATATGGGAACAACACTTATTTATCACTATGATGATGCCTCCTCCGTCCGTCAGTGTCAGGAAGTGGTGCAATACTGCAGGATTCTGTACTGCAAACATACACTGGACGACTGCAGAAGCTGTGGCTGTCATGTGTTTGAAAATGTGAAGCTCCATTAATGTAATGTGAAAGCTTTCACTCAACAAAGAATTAACACCCAGCTCTGAAGCTATTGAGACTTCAGTATTTTAATCTCATTGTTTTTGGTCCTCTGCTTGACATATGACTGCATATCTCACATGTAAAACTGCAGAGAGCCACTTCCAATAAGAAAAATCAGATGATCCAAGTGTATGCTATCTACAAAATGTGAAACAGGAGAATGTATAATGTGAAAGTACACGAGCGATAGGTGAAAAGGTAAGAAACTAGCAGCAACCCATATATTTCTCTTATCATTGATCAAAGTCAAACTTGAAATCAAGTGGATATCAGACTGACATTCATCAGGTGGTGGAAAGATGACTAATAGGATGCTCATGTTGCTCTGTGCCTACACATCAGCCATAACAAAATAAATGAGCTGGTGATGTATCAAAGCTGTCTCTGTGCAAGTTTGTTTTGTCTTGTACTTTTTTTTATCCCAACAGTGGTGAAAAGAAAGAGCTTGATGCTGAGTTGGATATCGTTACATGACTTTAGGGATGACAATATCGTTCTGATCGGCTTGTGCAACTTAGAATTTATGGTGCCGACCATGCTCTGAAATATCAGAAGCCTGTTGTGCAATGATAAATCCATGGCTCTGACTGTGATACTGAAGAAGCAGACAGATTTATAATTACCCTTTTTTCTTTCAGTCCCGCCCTTCTGTCTGTTCTGTCTATGATCAATAATATCTTCTCAAGTATTTAATACGAATACTCAATTATATACCACAGTATATTTCAGCCTACACTGTCTGAGTGTCTCCATCATGATCAAAGTGACAAGCAGCAACATGTAATCACAGAAGACTTACTTTTAACAATGACGTCTATGACACAGGGGAGAACCTGTGCAGTTCAGTAACCGGGGGCTACTGACTGATGCCTTTAATCCAGCTCCCACTGAGACACTGAGTGGCCGCTGCAGTAACGGCAGCGGCGCTAGATGGCGAAACGCACACATCAGTCGTGGGATTCATCAATAGTTAATAGGGTTAGGGTGATTAAGTTGGGTTAAAACTAGCTGGCTGGCTGTAAGGTTGCAGAATGCAGAAAAACTGCAACCCCGACCACTGAGCGATCTCTCTAGAGCCAGTGTTTGGTTTGTCTTTTCTGGGCTCCTGTAGAAACATGGCAGGACTCCATGGAAGTCCGTGCATGCTGCCAATAGATCCCCCTTAATCTTACACACTGGACTTTTATGCATGTTAGCATTGTGACCCTCCATTTGAACTCACTGTTTCATAAGGTTTGAACATCCAATGCCTGGCTAACATCAGACGTTGTGTCTTCACATGCCACATCCACTGTCTGCACAGACTAGAAGCACAATGTTAGCACTCTGAATTAAAGTTTTAAATAAAACCGAGACACTGCTGTCGTGTTCAGCAAACGATAGAGGGATGCAGTCTGTTTTCACCAGCGTTGTGAGCGGCTGACGTAATGATTCGTTCTTTAAGGAGAATTCTTAAGAAGCTGGAGTTCATGGAGCTGTTGGTATCCTCTTTTAAACTATTTCCTGTTTGGGTTTTCCTCTTCCATCAGACCCCGGCGGCTCCCTGCTTCGCTCTGACGCTGGAGAAATAAGCCAGCCAGAGTAAATAAGAGTCATAATTCATTAATCTGGGAAAGTGAACGCCTCAGCAACTCTGAAACATAGATAATTAACCTGATAACAAATTAGTGCCTCCTTGCATATTTTATGTCCAGAGAATGGAGTAATGAAGTGTATTATTATGATTCAATTTTTTTTCTGCCTATTAGGGTCCTCTAACATATTTTGCATTTTTCATGCACTGCTAAGATATGCGTCTCCTGAAGAGTGAAATTACAGGCTGGGACAGGAAACATATCGGCTGCATTATGAAACTGTCTCTGCCTTCACCGACTCATAGGAGTGAAATAAAGCTCACAGCTTGAGCTCACCCTCTTTAGAAAAACAGACAACTTTACAGAGGTGAATGCTGTTACTTTGTGGATTTTGGTCTCTTGAGAGCAGCTCGCAGTGTGACATCAAAGCGGCATCCCGTTTGTTGTTAGCAGCTAATTACATCAAACAGCCGTGCGGCTCGGGTTTGGAATCAGAATCCACTCCTGCCTTTTTCCATTTTTAGCAACTTCTTTGAGTTTTTTTGAATTCGTGATGAAGCGCTCGACGCGATGCAGGAGACCATCTCCAACCTACCAAACATCAAGGACACGTCTGACAGCAAAAACAGCACGTTAGAGGACGCGGACTGACACAGACAGACGCATGCATTCGGACGGGAGACGGTAGTGACAGTGACAGGCTTGTTTTTGAGATACAGAGCCGTCGCGGTGCTTCAGCTTTCATGAGCTGACAGATTCACGAGCCTTCTAATGAGTGTAATTGGGTTATTTTTGAAGACTGACCTTCCTCTGCCCGATTATTTTTACTTTTATCCTGTTGTGCTAATATTGTTTTTACAGTATTTGTATTACAAGACATAGAAATGCAAGAAAATAGAAAGTTACAGTTTGAAAAGAAGTTATGAATCTACTTATTGGAAAGCCACAGTAAAAACAGTAATGTGTTAAGCCTTGATTTAAATGATATGACAGCTTTAGCAGACCTCAGGCAGTCTAGGAGCTTTTGCCACAGGTGGAGAGCACTGAAACTAAAAGCTGCTTCATCTCGCTGGGTTTTGATCCTGGGCACACTGAGTAAACATGTCCCGGATGACCTGAGGGGTGTGGAGACTTCATAACATGCAAGTAGATCAGAGATGCATTGAGGCCAGAGAACATTTATAGAGTAAGTAGTAAGATTTTAAAATCTATCCTCTGACAGGGGCCCAGTACAGTGATTTAAGGACTGTGTAATATGCCTCATGAATGTCTAGCTTTGCATTTTATTGTATCTGGGAGTTGGCAGGTACAGCTTGGACCTTCTACTACAAAAAGCCTCTGCAGTGCCTGAAGGACGCTGGTCCTGGTTTGAACCAGACGCTCTCAGATTACAACCTGCCTGATTGGAAAGTTTGAAGCAGTTGTAATGCTGCTGTAATCTGCAGCAGATTATAACGTCCAATTTGGCATCTGTGTAAAATACAACAGATTTCCCATCACTCAGCCGCCCAAATACAATATAGATATATGTCAGTGACTACACTGCTGCCTGTGATTCAAGAGTAACCACTGAAAGTACCAGACATTAACAATTTCAGAGTTATGCAAAGCCCACAGTTGAGTTATTGATTGAAATCACTTATCCATGCAGCTCTGAGCTTCTGATGCCTAACTTCCAAAAAGTATCATCATTTATAATAATAAGCGTTGGAAGAGCTGCATACCTTAATCATGGAGGTTTGACAGAGTAATGGACAATGTGAGTGACTGGCCAATATGTAGTATTAATAGAGAAAGAGGCCATATTGGCACACACACATAGTGATTTATCAGGATATGACCCTCATATAAAGTGGTTTTATTGCAGAGGTACTCAAGCTTTTTCACAACGGACCCACATCTGAAAGACAAATTCTCATCAGATGTGGGACTTTTTTCAGAAAAACTGTGGACAGTAGTCAATGGGGAGAGACAAATACATTTTCGATCCCGTTTGAATTCTGGCATGAATACGATGTCAATTTAAAAGATATTTTTTCAAGTCCAGAAACTCAATATACATACATCACAGACACCAACATGGCCACCGCCTCGGCACAGAAAAAGTGTTTTAAAAAGGTGAAAATCACATTAATCTGGCCACGTTGACGACTTCAGTTATGTGAAAGGAGAGTTAGTCAGTTCTGTGAACAAGCTAATACACGGGACCAGCTCTACAAGGCTTCAGTTTGGGTTTCGGTGAGTGTTGAACTCAAACTGTGACTTTCTCAAGTTGAAAAATTATCATTTAAATTGCCAAACATCATGTGTGTAACTCATGACAAAATTCAAACGGTCTCTCACCATTCACTACCATACATAAGAAGGTCCCATGGACATCATTACAGTGAAAATAAATTATTCCAGTTTTTGGAGGGATCCCCCCTCAAGGACCCCTGTGGGTCCCCGTATCCCACTTTGACACTGGTTAATTCTCTTGGCCTGCTTACATTCATAATTCATTTGATGTTTACCCTTCATTTTACCTTAATAAGAGTAATTAGCATGGTTGACGGGATTTATTCACCTTTTGAAACCATTTAAGGTACACTTTTAGAGTGAAAAATCACATTGCATTTATTCCTAGAAGCAGGAAACTGATCGTTTACTTGACGATTACACCGTCTGATGAAAATATAATGATAATGTGAAAACACAAGAGTTTAATTGTTGTTTATTTTCTGGTTGTTGACCTGGAGTTCATACGTAATCTGCATCACCGTTCATGTTCCCGCAGTCAGTCCGCTACTCTGGCCTTTTGCTAAATACCGCATTACCTTTCTATTGTCTCCGACAGTCGGCTGTTTGGCAACGTCCAGAGGGACGCGCACTTACACACAAGCACGCACAAAAACACACCGTGTCCCCGTGCTCCTTGTGAAGATGGGTTTCCATGGTGAAGCTGGATGAGAACGAATTAAGGGGCATTGTTTGCATGCACACATTTATGTGTATATTTGTGTGTGTGTGTGTGTGTGTGCTGAAGGGTCCCTCAGATGGTGAAAGTCCTGTCTGGCGTGGCAGCATTGTTTGCAGCGAGCGGAGACCTCGCCTCAGCCACAGAATAGGATATTATAGCGATATTGAATTGAATTTACAGATCCTAAGCTGCACGCAGGCCCCACTGTCAGGCATTAAAGATTCATACACACTGTGGCACGGCCTGCAAACACACACGCGCACACACACAGGCTGACATACGCCCACATATTACCTACAAAGACACACACATGCATGCACGCAACATACAAGTTAAGTGGAGATTACCTCCCTGGAGTTGGGAGCAGGGTGTGTGGTTGAGTTTGTTTGCTGAAGAACTGACAGTAATGGTGTTGACGGGGAGTTTGCCTTTGTTACTTGTATAGCTTAAGCTATCTCCAGAGCCACAATGAGGATTTGCAGCCCGGTTGTGAGACATTGAGCTATTCATATGCATGACAGTCAGCCCTCACTGGTTGCTAAATTTGGGCAAAGCCAATGGTGGGAGAAAAAAGAAAAAGAGAGAGGCAGGGAGGGAGGGAGGGAGAGGGAGACAGAGAATATGAATTCCAATAAGGTTTTTTTTTTTCTTTTAAAAGAGATTCAGGAATGGGAAGTGATGTGCAAGCACTTCTCTGAGACAACAGCTGACAAGAGGTGGAATTAGAGCTGCCATGTTTGTGCATGTGTGTGTGTTAACATAATGGATGCACACATGTTGTTTCTATGTGTATAAAGGTTTTGACAGCACAGCATGTGTCCTTTCACTGTCTGAGTCGCAGCACAAGACAGGTTCTACCACTGTGTTCTCTTAATGCAGTTATAGTTGGCTTTTCCTGCTCCGTTCAGTGAATTTGGGCATGTGAGTTAACTGCAAATGCACCCAGGTGCTCCAGCTGAAACCTCTCAAAGCTCGTATCATTTCGTTTAAAGTGACAACACGAGCCAAGTCAGCTGCAGGAATCACTTACACGAACTTGTCAAATAGAAAGACGGATCATGTTCGCAGCTGCGGGGCTTGACAAATGACAACCGAGTACCCTGTTTTAACCTGCCTGTAAATAAAAGTGACAAAGTATTTTTATGAGAGTCTCATGAGCGCTGGGTTGATCCCTTTGTTATACATCAATACCACCGTGGGCAAAAGTTCAACAAAGGGTTTAACAATGTTAGAGTTTATCCACAAGCAGTGCTGAAGCTGAAGTGCCGTATTTCTGGAGACTTCTGCAGCTCTTCCTGTCCACGTGGCAGCGTGTCCTTGAGTAAGACACTTAACTCCAAATTACTTCTGATGGTTGGACACACCTGTCCAGCACCTTGCAAGAACCTCTCTGACGTGAGTGAGTGCTGGATATGCAGTCCATTAACTCTTTACCACGTTTGACACTGGAAGATATCGCGTAGCCTGACCTCCACAGCGCTGCTCAGCCCAGCTGCCAGGATATAATGTCAGCAGCTACGATTTCTGCAGTTGAGTTTCTGTAGTTTAGTTTATTACAGCCAACAAGGCTGCCAGACGCCCAGCTGCAGTCAGAGTCACAGCAGTTGATGTTTGTAAGGACACCAGGGCATTTGTCCATCCATTGTTGTTGCATCAAAAGCGGTGATTTTTAAAGGGGACCTGCGTTTTTTTGTGGCGACCAAAAGTCGGACCATCTCCATCCGTGATTGTGGCGACCAGAACAGGCATTTTTAGCCAAACCATGATTGTCTTCCTAACCCTTACCAAGTGTTTTTCGTGCCTAAACTTACAGCAGAGCATAAGTACAGCATTGTGTCAAGCGACCAATAGAAAATTCAACACACAGAGATGTAAAGTTACAACATGAAGAAACGTTCAGCTTTAACTTATCTGTGGTTTTGCAGAAACGTACTGAAGGTCTAGCTGCACCAATTTATGATTCTGCTATTTGGGGAGAAACAATCTGTCTTTTTTGTATTTCTTTAAACCAGTTACAATCATCATCGTCTTGGGTGGTACCAAGCAAAGGATGCAGCAACTTTGCCCCTGCAAAATAGCCTTGTGGGAAACTTGTTTTGATGGAACATTTACACGTGTGGAGGCGATTCTTGGCATCAAAATGGCCAAATTCCTGCACAGTCAGGTAGCAGTTGCGAGCTTGTTTACGGTCATACCATTAACAACCAGGTTTAGGTAACTGGCCATTTTCATGTTAGTAGCTCGAGGGATGTTGTTGCTGTTTTGCTGCGATTTTGAAACACAGACAGAGTGGAAGAGGAAGACAATGACGACGGAAATAGTCGAATGGCAGACTTATACCCACAGTAAACGTCTGGTGAATCAGACTAACAGTCATCCCTCCCACACAAGCTTTAATCACAACATATACTGCATTTATCTCAAAATTTTACCATATTAAAAAATTTAAAGTCCTATGTGTGTAATTCCCACGATGGATGGAGAATAAATCCTTTTCACAGCTCTGAGAAAGCCTCATATCCTCATCCTGAATATCTCCGTGCTCACCAACTCCACAGCACTTTGAATGCATCAGTGAACACCCTGTGGTTCACTCTGGCGAGCACACATGGCCGAGCTCATGCAGTGTAAGAAGATACCAGCTCTGTGTTAGTGGAAACTTGATAATTACTAATAAAGATTAAAAATTCATGTATTGGAATCGTTCTGTTTATTAAGGAAACAGTTGTGTCTTTGTGTTTATTGCCCACTTGGAGTTTCCACCCCTGTGTTGTCTGTATTCAGACCAAAGCAAACTGACATTTGCAAACACCCCCTGGTATCCAATCATCATTCTGTCCATCCTCTGCTCCTTTTCTACCAGCTAAAGTCTGCCCGGTAACCCACAGGTACCAGCCTGCCAGCTGCCAAACCTTTGGCTCTGCAGGGAACAGCCACATCCAATCCACACACACACACACACACACACACACACACACACACACACACATTAGACACCCTCGTCTCTTTCTCTCTTCGTCCCTTTCTCTGGATCTCCATCCGGTCCTGTTTGAAATATAGATAAGCTGTCAGCGGCTGTCTCCAGCTCTCTGACACACATGTTTAAGTCATGTCAGCAGACATGACCCGGGGCAGGGTCACCTTCCGTCTCCGCAGCAGTCAGCTGGACGTGAACACATAAAGTATATACTGATCTGTGCAAGTGCATGGACAAGAACATACGGTAAAATTATAGTCCAAATCAGCATCTAGTTTACAGCCCTTTCTTAATGATTCAATGAATCTTTCTGTTAAGTAATCCACTGCAGGCGATTCCATTGTTGAACCAAAAATAATGTCCATAGGAACTTCTCAGACTGCATCTGCAGCACCATATGTTCAACAAGCTGCAAACATTTCTACAATAAACTGCTATATTCACAACATTTTTGATACTCAAAAAACAAAGATTTCCTCACGTCCAAAGAACATACCACTGGACCGACTGCCAAAATGAAAGATAAAAAACTGATGCCACTTCAACATAACATCATGGAGGCTCACAAGAGCTTGATGGCACTTAAGGACACAGAAAAAAAACACCTCTGCTTCTCACACCAGCTGTCTGTTGGACTGGAGTTTGCAGACTGAGCTGATTTCAGCTCATCGTTTTGGCTCACGGTCTGGATAGACCTTCCTTCCACCTTCATCTGTACACAGGAAGATACCAATCAAGGACCATACCAAAGTTTTACCTACTTGGAACACAAGTTAATAGTTTGAATCTTAAAAGGGTAACTCCACTAATTTTACAGCTTAGTGTTGGGAAGTACTACTGCGCATGTGAAAAAGTAGTATAAAAGCCTTTTGTGGCTCCAGAGGAAGCTGCATGTGATCTGATAAAGTGCCTCCAATGATGTCAATGGGTGGCTAAGTTGCATTGTGGGTAATGTAGGCACCAGGTTTTGAAAAGCAAGGAATAAAAAGTCAATTAAATCTCTTTGAATTTCGGACTATTGCTTGGACAAAAGAAGTCAAAACATCACCTTGAGTTTTGGGGAATCATAATGAGCATTTGTCTGTTTTCTGATGTTTTGTGGACTAAATGATTTACCGAGAAAATAATCAGCAAACAAAAGACAGGAAAATAATTAGCTGCAGCCTCAGTTGGAATACGGAAGGCTTCATGGGAACGACTTGCCGGATACTCTCTCTGGTGTTTGCTCATTCAAAACACTGTGTGCTAGAAATCAATGTACAACAGCAGGTTTGCGAACATGTCCATGAATATTGGGAACAAACAGCTTCCAAACTGTCTTGATATGTGCAGCCAGAGACATCGCATCTACGTTCAAACACCCACACGGCAAAAAACTACGACAAGCTCAAAACACATTAAGTTTCAGTCTCGGTGTGGCAGCGTGTCTGTTGTTGATCCTCTGCTCTGTCATTTGGGTGCTGATTTCAGCTGCTACGTGTCAGCGGTTGCCACTCACCGTCACCCTGCCTCTCCGGCTTCCTGACTCTCCCCCTCCATTTGCCTCTGTGTCTTTCAGTCCCAGCGCTGTCACTCCCTGTTTTTAGTGCGACTGTATTTGCATGCCTCGCCCTGCGACCTTGAGTGTGTGAGTCACGGGGGGATGGAGAACAATTTCACTGAGGGCGCACAGTGGTTTTTGCAAGTGTAAACAAGTTATTCTCAGTCGGCCCGCCGGCTGCTCGGCTCGGCTCTCAGTCAATAGGCGCAAGATAATGTTTATTCGTGCACGCAACCGGTGCATTCCCCTGATGGACTCAACGCCCCCAGCAACCAACTCCTTCTCAGCCACCTCTCTCGTTCTCCCCCCTTTCTCCCTCCCCTGCTCTGCCTCCGTCTGCATTATCACCAGAGACAGGCCGCTCCCGCCAGAGCGACGAGACAGAAACCCTGTGCAGATCTCACCTGACTGATCCCTGTCGCGCTGGCAGGGAACCGATGGTGGGCCTCGCCCGCATCACGCTTTACCAAAGGGCTTCTTTCCAATTATGCGCCAGGAGCTGAGGAATGAGATGGAGAAGACTGGGGGAGGAAGGGGTTGATGGAGGGAGCTGAGGAAGAGAAAGGGCGATCGGGTGGATGAGGGGAACAACGACAATGTCTGTATTTGAGGGAGCCAGTAGATGTCTGAGAGATGTCTTCAATTGAGCGTGCACGGGTCCTAAATGGGTTTTTCAGGGAGGGGGAAATAAAAGCGCCTGTCATCCCTCCACTCTATCTCTCCCTCTGTCTTGCTCACTCCCTCCTTCCTTCTCCATCTTCCTCTCCCTCCCTCTCTCTTCGGGCTCTCCAGCCGCCTCTCATCCCCCTATTATTAGGGCCCAGTAATGAAATGTGGAGTGTCTCGTATTGGTGCCTGGGCCCCGGCAAACTGTATTAGTGTGTAAATGGCGTGGGAGTAATGAGAAAGCACTCAGGCCAGCCGGGAAGACTGGACCACGGGGCGTGTATTGTGTCCGTGTGGGTATGTGTGCGCGTCTGCTCGTAATGTGCATGTGCATCAAATGAATAACAAGAGACGTCGGGTGGAGAGGGGTCCCGCCTCACGGGGGCCGGAGTGGTGTTTCTGTCTCGGATGCCAATCCCGCGATTGTTAGCCTCCAACAGAAGAGAAGCTTAGAAAATCTATTTGGTCAGCAGCACACAATCTCACCAGTGGCCCCAAAGCATCAACGTCAATGTCTTTATGTGGCTCGCTTAATTCAAGTCTTTTTAAGGTGAATTATGCAGGCTTAGCAAAAGGATTTGTGCTTTAATGCCTCACGGACTGACTTCATTAAATCAGTGGCTACGTTTTGCCATAGCTAGAAATCTGTCCATCCTGTTTATAAGCGGCGGTTCTCAGTCCTGAATCCTCCGAATCCTGTGAGCCCCAGCATTCACCTTGCTTCCCAGTTGTAATTAGCCTCTGTTTAGCTGTCTAGCATGAAAACCAGCAGAGCTCTGGGCCCCTCCGAACACCACTGATGTAGCGCATAATGTCTCCTCTTCTTTTTTAACATCCCAGAAGGGGAATACCTGCTTCTTTCTTTTACACTGTCTCCCTGCATAATGTATAAGTGCACATTGCTCATACAAATGGCCCACACCACTGGCTATGTAATAAAGGGTTGTGTGTGAATGTGTGAATGAGTGATATCATTCCATTTCCTCTGGCCTGGAGCGCCTAAAGCAGTGGCAGAGACAAGACAGACACGCTCCATCCAGTAAATACTCTTTTCACGGTTGGATTTCTCTCCCCCCCCTCCTCCTCCTCTTCTCTGCAGATCTGCTGCCTAAGTCGGTGGAAAGTGTCTTCATCTTCCAGGAGGGAAATGAAGGCGAGCCAAACGTAGCCACTCCGACGTACGACGCCATCGTAGTGGAGCAGTGGACCGTCATTGATGTGAGTGAAGAGATTTTTATTTTTTTCCCCTCACTGTGTCACAGGGTTTTGTGCCATTTAATCAGAGGTTTATATTTTAAATATTTGTTCATATGTGGCAGACCCTGCCACCTTTCCAGCTTCAAACAGTGTTCTCTGGGACCTTATTTTCCTCTGAGAACAGCTTGTTTATTCAGTTATGGAAAAGGCAAATATTTCTGCTTTTGTATTACTACCTCATGAATCATAGTTTGTATTTCTTCTCGAAAAACTAAGTAGTGCCCCTTTAATTCAGATTTTCAATGAGCTCAGAGAAAATGTACAGTTTGAGTAATGAACCTGAAAAACAGCCTGCGAGTGTCAAACTCTGCACATATATCATTCTACACAGTGAAACTTTCAACTGTAGGAAGAAGAAGTAAAACTCCAACGATGCTATTGATCCTAACATAATTCAAAATTCTTCTGTGCAGATTGATTGATTGATTCCAAGCTACTTGTAATTAAAACAGCTCAGTATCAGAGGTATAACCTTATGTTGGGTTATCATTCAGTTAATGATTTACATCCAGTACTGACTAGAGCCGACTGATGCTCAATTTTTGGTGCTGATTAGGGACATAACAGCATCAGCAAACTCAAACAAACACCGGTGGAGATTCAGAGGCTTGGAAAATTTAAGGTGAGGTCTATTGAAGATGTTCTGAAGGCTTATGGCACCTTACCTCTTCTTTATGTTGTTTTTTTTCCTTTAAAGACATAGTATGTAACATTTCCGCATTAAAATGTCTACAAACGACTAGACCTTTATTATATATTTTGTTGAGTTTTGTAGCTGCTTGTACATTATCCCAAATGTTTCCAACAACGTTCAAATTCTGAGAAATCTGTGATTGTACTCAAGGCAACAGTGAATTTCACCTGGTCGTCTGCCGCTATAACATCCAAGGAAATATTTATCTAACATGACTAAATGTAAAACTTTGTCTGCGAACATTTCTGCCTGAGTCATATTAAATAGATTTTCATCAGCAAGTTTGCTTGTCCACAACAAACTACATCTTTTGTTTCCATCGTTTTGGCTGACTCTTAGAGGCAAAAAATTATATACTGCCCATTTAATTTGTCACCAATCAATCTCTGAAAAATATTCTTATTAACGTCGTGGTATTCAACGTTATCTTTATCGACACTGCCCAGCCGTGTTTGGAGCACAAATCCTCTTTAAGAGTCTGGTCCTCTGGCATTGAAATCGCTTGTCACTCAGATAATGTGCCCTTCCACCCCCTCCTCACTCTCCAGCCAACCTTTCCCCCAACAACCCCAAAGGCAAATCTGGCAAATCTCAATTTATGGGACATGTGTCGCAGTCGCTTGTCTTATCAGGAGCAAACAAGCCCTTATCTGCCCGCCGATTAGTGTCTCTCCTCAGCACAAGTTCCAAGTTGGAAATTGATTTCTGTCTAGAGTTGAAGGGTTTGCGGCCATTTCAATGCCTTTCATCTGTATGTGTGTGTGCGTGTGTCTGTGTGTATACATGTTTGTGCACGTAGCTGTATGTGCATGTGTTTGCGTCCACTAAGTGTGTGCCGATGAGTTTGGATTCGTGTGTCTGTATGTGTTTGCCGATGCTATCTCTGTAATTGAATTTAGATTTTTTGCGGCCCGTGGCTGTCCAAGTGTGAAAGGAGACTTTTGTCCCCCAAAAGCGGCTCTATGATTGTCCGGCCCGGTGCTGATGGCCACGTGTCAATAAAAGGACTCCTGTAGTCATCTTGGTGGCAGCAGTGGAGCCTCCCCCTCCTCCCAGATGAATGGTAAATCTGTTACAGCTTAATGGATTTCAAGGCTTCCTCAGAAACGTCAACACGTGAACGACGGTGAACCGACACCCAGTGTTCCAGGAGATCCAATCAGCTCCTCCACTGGGACTTTATCAAAAACTGTTTCACCCGAGCAAATCTGCACCATGCTAAATCAGATTGACAACGCACTCTCTCACAAAGGGCGATCAGGGTCTCGCATCATCCCTATTCATTGTGATAACTGCCTAAAATTGGTATGCAAAGTATCCTCACAGCTCATTATTGTTTCAGTGTGAGATAATTACAATGAAAAATAATGCAGAATATTGATTGCGGGTGGGGTTTTTTATCCTCTTCTTCTGTATATACGTCGTCTTCTATTCCCCCTCATGCTTTACAGTTTTATTTATCCAAAAAGTCTGACAGGTGGTTGGATGTACGAGGCTCAGAGAGCAAAACAAGCTGTTTCATTACGGCAATCATTTATATTGTCCTCAAGTGGGAGTGTGTTGTCTCAGGGACGGTTCCTGTTCAGCACCGAGGGGAAGGTGTTTTTAATTGTTCCAGATATAAATGAGTTACGTCCAATCAGAGGGTTTGCAGGTGAAAAGTGCTGATCTACAGGTGTTTGCAAAGCAGCAGAGACTAATACCTCTCTCACGCTGGAAAAATACCATCAACCCTCTCTAACATCTGGCTTTTGCCTTTAATGTGAATAGACACAGGAAGCATTCACTGCGGGGTCAAATGACTGACGGGGTATTTATCACCGTGATCGAAACACAACACCTGGGTGAACACGCTGCTTTCCGGCCCCTGTCAGGCGCTCGATGTTGCCAGGATGTTGGCTTGTTAATACCTTTTTCATTAATCTCTGTCCAAGTAGCGCTCCAGCATCGTTCAGCCAGCGGCGAGAAGAAATTCAAACCCTGAATTTTGATATTTAAGATATTAATGGAATAACAATACAAACTTTTTCCATAACTGAATAAACAAGCTGTTCTCAGGAGGAAATAAGAAAGGTGGCAGGGTCCGCCACATATAAACAAAGTAAAACAGTATGAAACAGTTTATTCAGTCATGAAAACAAAGAATTTGTTTATTTAGTTTGTTTTGGCACGTTTAAGTAAAAGATATTTAAAATACTAACCAGTGGAACACTGTCAGTGGCTTCTGTATCGCTGCCAGAGACAGATTTTAGATACGTTTTCTGAAAGTAGTCTGATGAGGTTCATGATCTGCTGCTGTCTACTGTTTCCTGTTTTTCTGGCGCATTCATGACGACGAACATGATACAATACTGGCAATAGGAAAAGGAGTCAATCGCCCTTTTTTAGCAGGTTTTTGTCCGTTCTTGGCTTCTGTACAAACATGGCTGTGTAACAGCAGACTCGTGGAAGAGGACCCACTCTGTATGTATCTAAAGGGTCCTCTAAGATGATGAAAAGAAGGTGATTCTTAATTTTAGGAGATTAAACACTAATGAAAACATTATCATGAATGTTATAGTCCATTTCTGCCAATAGACAGCCTCAACACTAGACCTTTAATGTATATGCAAATGAATGCAGATACATTTTAAAATTTAATCAAAAGTTAAGTGGTCATCTGATGATGGCAGATGAGTTACGAGACGGCATTTCAGCTCATTCGTTCTGCCTATTTTGTTCTCCACGCTGACTGCTTACCTGCATGCAACCCAAGCCCGCCTACACATGATTAACATGACTGGTCAGTTCTACTTGGACTACCAAAACGCTTCCGATACCAAAATCTTGTCCGTGCCCTACAGATTTTGCATTCGTATGCAGATATCTGTTTATAGATTCAGACAAAAGTGATGGTAGAAAGCTTTGCATTGCACATGAGACAATCGAAAACTCATGGGTCCAAAGATTCAGACTTCAAATAAACCATTGAAAGAAATTAAAGAAACCAAGCTACACGTCAAGATGCAAGTGCAATGAAAACTTCTACCGAATGACAGCCGAACACAGCCTGGAGGAAAACAGAACAAAAACAACAAACAAACACGGTGCTCGGCGTGTCGAAGGCTGCTTATATTCTGCATAAAAATACCATCAGTGAGCTACGACAACAGATACAGACGTTTCTTATAGCGTCATCCCAAAAGCAAAACAACACAGATTTCGGACAGATGTCCCAAATACATTAAAAGATGCAGCAGTTGCCTGAACATGACTTTTTTTTTTTTTTCCTGAGCAAAATGACCTGAATAGGAGCCATATGGATGGCGATGAAGTGCTCCAAATGAATAACTCATCAAGAGTCTCTACTATGAAACTCCAATTAGGACCAGCTTCACATCTTTTGTGTCCTGTGGGAAAATCAATAGAGGAGCAGCCTTGGAACTAATGTACTGAAAGCCCTGTTTCCTATCACCGAGATACACAGGAGCAATATTCAAACAAAACATGTTCTCCGTCAGACCTCGGCTAGGGTTGGTCTTAATATGTTTGTTCGCCATGAGCCGCCGCAGCAGAATTTATTTATCAAGAGGGACAGAGTGCATTAGCAGGAGGGTGTTGTGTTTCAGTCTTTCTGCATCCAGATAAAACAGAGAAGGAGCACCGGAGTCACAAAAACATCCATGTGTGTTTGTTTTTATTAAAAGATGAACTGATATTCACCCTTAGCGCGGCGAACGTTTGTGAGGCGTCTGATGTTTCTTGGGAGCCTCTCATCGTCTCTTTCATGCCTTCCTAAAAATGTTGTTTTATAGCACCATTATCCACTTCAAGTCTGCCAGACCCGGCAGTGGGTCCATTATGACAAATGTATGTTGTGTGAGGAGCTGCGTTCGATATTCTCAGGATGATACTAAAATTTTACAAGTATATCTAACATGTCATGCTAAAGGGGAAATGTTTATTAGATTGTGCACATAATATTTTCATCTGATCCAATAGTGCAGTCATAAAACAGCGGCCCTGTCGCCGAGAAATAACGTCTATATCCAGCTAATAGCATTTTGTTGGGAACATAATGCTGCCCAAATTAACATTTTCTATTAACATAATCAGGATTTGTTGTTAATTAATGTAGCTGGCAATTAGGGGCTGCACAATTTATTGACATATTATCAAAATTGTAAAATGGTCCAATGCAGTATCCACATTTTTAGAAACTGTAATTTTTTGATAAAAGGTAAAAACGTGATAAAACAGAATTATAATTAGAATTCACCTCCACCCGGGCCCAACGGTCCCCTTTGTACTCATCCATAGATACCAGCCATGAAATGTGGCTGATCCATGCATTATTCCAAGAGAAATTAACGAACATGTCGAAAAATGTGCTATCTCACAATTCCTGGATCGTCCCCTTTATCCGAACCAAAAGGTAATTGTACATTGTAAAGGTTAAGCGTAGGGAAAAGATCATGATTGGTTTTGAGTCAGCAGTGACTTAAGACATAATCATTTTATTAACAATTTAAAATGAAATCACAGGTTTTCCTTAAGTTCCTTTAGTTGCCTAAACCTAACCACAGACCTGAGAAACCCTGGACCCTGTTATCTGTATGTACACCGTCCACTTTCCTGCATCAGGGAGATAATTCATGCAATTATAAAAATAATTTCATAATATACTAATGTCATGTTTATGAGACAGAGTTCTTTGGTTTGAGTATTTCACCTGAGCATCATGTTAGCATGATGTCATTTGAGGCAGAGTCGTAAAGGTCTGACGTTTGAAAATGAAAAAAATTGGAAAGCCTCATCTCATCTGTCTCGACTGTCGAGTTGTGATCAAGTTGCACTGTGGGTAATGTAGGCAGGAAGAAGACTGTGTGGAATAAATATGACAATATGTCTGGTTCTGCTGCATCACTTCTAATCCTTTTGGAAACTGTCCATGGAGTCTGACAGGGTTGTGTCAGTGCTATGTTGGTGAGGAGTATTCTTTTAAATGGGCACAACGGTGATTCAGTCAGATATCCTGAATGAAACCATCCTCCCCCAAAAAAGATGCCACATAGGTCCATAGTCGGGTTTATTATTAGGTATAGTATGAAGAGCAAGAAAGTCCACGTGTGGAGGAGATTGAGGGAGACCAACAGCCATGGATGAACCCAAACCATGATCTTTTTCCAAAACCTAACCCAGTTGTTTTGGTGCCTCAACAAAACAGCAACCATTTCATGATAATAACTTGCGTGAAAAACTGTGACTGTTCAGCAACCTTAAATAATAGTTACAGGATGTAACTCCAGTTCTATGAGTGCATGGTACCTATTACTGGTATCGTCCAGGAGTTTTATACCTTGTTTTGTGGGTCACTGGCAAACAACCTTTTCTGTCGTTTAGGTATGAGGATGTATTGCCGGACTTAAAGTCCCTTGTATGGGTCCAACTTCAAAATCCAGTTTTTCATGCCAACAGTTTGTGATGCAGGTGTTTTGTTAGAAAGTCTTTGTTTTGCTCAAGTTTTCTAAGACTTGACAAATCTCCTCCAGAGAGGACAAGCTGTGCAGTACTCCCTGCAGCTATTAAACTGCCATATAATCTTGGTAAAGTGCCCCTTTGAGCGGAAAATGAGGGATAAAGAGGTCAAGAAATCAACGTTCAGCTTCTGTATTTGACTACATTTCTCTAAAAGACCATCATTTTAGGGTTGATTTGCCCAAACCCTAACAAAAGCATATTTGTACACTCACCCTTTCTCATATTCAGCCATGCACATAATCTTGATTTAAGGCACCACCCCAATACAAAGAAGGTGAATAGAATTTCAGGAGCACAAACAAAAGTCCATTCACCTCTATTTCAGCACCGCTCTTCATATCCCCAGACCTGTGCATGAAAGTGAACTTATCTTGCAAAGGCCACAGAGCACTTGAGGTAGATGAGAATCTTTTTTTTCTCACTGACTCTTTAAAAATATTTCTTACCAGACTAATAACACTGGCATGAGCATTTGTTACTCTAATTGGGTGCAGCAGAGACGCAGCCAGGCTCTTGTACATATAATCACAGTGAAAAAAAAAAGAAATATATAAAGAATATACAAGAAAATGATTATTTCTGTGCAGAAACTTAGACAAATTGAAAGAGCAGGAAACGCGATAGATTGCAAACTCCCTGGTTACCACAAGAAAACCCTTTTCTCGCTATCATTAGAGCAGCTAGAACATAAAAAATAACTGATATTTTATGAGTTCACAGAATGATTTAAAGCCAAGATAGCCGTTTTCTCTCTGACTTCTTGAGGATCTAGAGGCAGATTTAATAAGAAGCTGTGTAGACTTTCATCTCATGATTTACAGCTTTTTGAGCATTAACTTTTTGTACATAGTTTTTGACATATTTTGATGTATTAAAAACTTTGGGTTGTCATAGCACGATTGTCAGAAAAGTAAAATGTTTTCCTCAACCACTTAAAACGCTGCAGTTTGATGTCGCAGGCTTGCTCGCTCCTTGATCTTGACAACTCGTAAAAAACAAACAAGAAAAAATGCAAAGGAGAGTTCAGAGAAAGTGTCTGCTCCTGGAGAAAAAGACACCTTAAAGTTAATATCACTGGAGTTCAAATTTATGAAATGGCAGTCCAAAGTCAAAGCAAGTGAAAGGAGCTTAACAGCGCTGACATTGTTGTCGCTCGTTCCCAGAATTTACTTGCGTGCCTGACTTTGAAGAGCAGCACTTCACAGTCTCACAGAAATGAAAAAAAAAAAAAAAAAAGAAATGGGATTAGGGCCCCACATCACAGCATTGGTATGGCAGAAAGGGATCTTTGAAGAAATAGTTTTAAGACATAGAAAAGGAAACCTCAGTCACACACACACACGCACAAACATGTCGTGTGTGTGTGTTCAGTCCCTCTTGAAATCAGGGTCACACAAAAGGCAGTTGGCGGAGAGCGACTTCCTCTGGGTTCACTTCAGTGGTCGCTGCAAAGAACACAGGATGCAGATTTGCAGGTTTTTCTCACAACAAGCCCGATTCTTCACCTACAATATACATTATATGATACCTTAAGTGTTCTGTGTCTGCCTGTGGGTGCACGCTGAGGCCTGCATGTCGCACGCAGAGCCGATCATTAACGTGTTTCGCCTGTCCATGATATCTCTATCCTCTCTGACTTAGGTGAGAGAAGAGGTGACCTAGATAGAAGGAGAGTAATTTGCACTGTCCCTGCGAGTGTGAGATCGCGCCCGCTCTGTCACACAGCGTGACGATGATGCTGATAGATCGGAGTCGGAGGGAGAGGTTCTGGTTTACAGGGTGCAGTTGTTTATCCGGCGCAGTAAGATATTAGAAACAAGTAATAACATGAGTCTAAAAATGTAGCAGTTTTATTGTGATCGTCCCTGCAACAGTGGTGAGAAGTAAAATTTCAACACTCATATCCTGTAGTTAAGGACAGTTTTTAGGGGCTTGAGTACTTTGTTTGAGAAATAATATTACCAAATATTAATAAACTGCTACTGTGACTACTTGCTGCTTTTGTCAGGGATGATAATCTATGTTTAAGAAGTCATTGCACAATATTAAAACCGTGTCCAGTTGAGGCCCTTTGTCACATTTTAGATGTTTATGATTTGTTAAGTTCCACCAAAGAGACATTTTCCCTCCAAACCCATTATATGGTTTCGTTTAAAATGACTGTGTCGGACCAAAATTGCCACATTATCTCAACCCAGTCGCCAGAATAATTGTTGGCAATGTACATTTTTGCAAACCACGGATATGCCGAAGCTTTACATTTCATTATGTTGCAACTTCACGCTGCTTTAGGTTCAATTTTCAATTTTATTGTGTGACAACGGTGTGCTCATGCTCTGGTTAGGTCTAGGTTAAGAAAACACTTGGTTAGGTTGAGGAAAAGATCATGTTTTGCCAGAAGAACACAGCTGGAGATGTCCTGACTTCTGGTCAGACATAATCCGGTAGGGGTGCCCATTAGTTGGTAGAGCAGGCATCCCATGTGCAGAGGCTTTGCCCTCGTTGCAGTGGCCGGGGGTTCGAGTCCGGCCTGGGCCCTTTGCTGCATGTTACCCCCCCTCTCTCTCACCCTGTTTCCTGTCATCTCTCTGAAGCTGTCCTATCAATAAAGCCATACAAAGGCCAAAAAATAATTAAAGAAATAATCCGGTAAAACATGACTGGAATAGCACTAGCACTAATGCATGAAAATACATCAGTCACATTGACTAGTAAAGACATTTTTTTAATTTGCTGTATTGATACTTCTGCTTAAGTAAAAGATCTGAGTCTCTCTCTGTCGAGCAACCACATCATGGAGGCCCTCAGAAAGTGGTCTAATATATCGTAATCACCAGGCTGTGGGGACATCAGAGAAGAATCAGTGTGGTGTGTGTGGCAGATCTGAGTCCAAATTGAGGTTAACATGAGACAGAGAGTGTCTTTGTTCCCCTCTTCTCCTTCAGTCAGTTGAGTCAACCTAAAAAAGAGCTAACTAGCTGGAGGCTTAATTGAACAAAGCAATAAACAGAGAAGCGTGAGGAGCTCTGCTGTCAGAATGAGACTCTGGGCCATCTATTTTTTTATTTTTTTTAATATAAAATAATTAGTACTGCTGCTTTTAAGCTGATGATCTGTCTCAGAACCACCATTTGAACCATCAGCTTCAATCATTAAGTACTGACATTTTTTATTCTCCCTGCAAAAGTGCATGATAAAAGCTTTCACTGACAGCTCAGGAGGAACGGTAACAACTCCTGCACCAGCTGATCCTTTGTTTCCTTCAACTACCTCATCGTGTGTTGCCAGGCTGCATAGTTTAGTCTTGACTCTAAGGTGGGCTAATGCCTCATAAAAAGTTCAGATGCACTTTGGATGTCTTTTATTAAACTGTGTTATTGTTGCAGCGATGCAATTTTAAACAATGAAAAGCTCCCTAGATGGTGCGTAGGTGTGCTTGGGGAGGGCCTAGCTTTGTGCCCGATGCAGCTTTAGTGATATTTTTAGATCCTGTGGAACAATCAACGCTCCAGAGCAGCGAAATGAACCTTGTGGCGAGATTGTTTTTCTCACCTACACCTACAACTACTGTTTTATAGGTCAAGAGTGAACTTTAAGCTGAGGTGGACCAGATGTTTGTTCTGTCAAACTGGTGATACTGTTGAACCACCATCGGTAGCTCCATTAGCTCGACCACAAACCAGATGCGCTCACACGAGAGACGTTGATAACTTCGATGACTTCTGGCCAATAAGCTGATATAATATCCAAACACAGAAATGATCGGAAGTAACCAAGAGGAAAATATGCAAAAAGAGAAAGTGCACATATTAAAGATTTCTTTCGAGCGTCTTTGAAAGGGCCAGTGACACTTAGAAAAGGTTATTGCTGTGCTTTAAAGCATAGTGGATGCTGATTTTCTGTTGCTGTGACAACACTCCAGGCCAAGCGAGCCCATCAGGAACACTATCTGAATGCCCTTTTTTTTAAAAAGGTATTTGCTTCATCATTACCCGACTGGGTCTGCAAACCTATTGACCCGAGTTGTCTGCAAAATTACAGCAATATTCAGAGCTGGCGAGGAAAAAAAACAGAACTATGGTTTGTTATGTCTGCCTTACGGAGTCAGTGGAGGGGGTTAACGGTAAGAACAATACTCTGGTGTTTTTGTTGAGCAGACTATCAGAGGGCACTTTGAACTTCGGCGCTGACCTGCAGCTGCACCCTCGTCTGCCACAGGCCCGAAAACAAACTTTGTCTGAGGTCTACTTCCCTAACACTGGATAATATATCTCAATAACTTCTCTGAGGATGATAGAGAGGAGCTTTAGCATCAAAAATTTAAAGATTAGATGTGGGTTATTGCCTCTGCAGTTGTTATTATAGCTACCAACATCAGCTGAGGCAGCTGTGACGGTTAAGTATCTGACAAGCTCTCCTCTTCCTGCTGAGATGCCCTTTAGCAAGGTGGTCGCTCCAAGGTAGGAATGTGTTTAACTGTGTGAAGAGATGATCTCAGGAAAATGCATGGATTTAATTTTAAGTAGCTTGAACTGGAGCTCCTCTCTCCTCTTACCATGTGGTCCTTCTTTATATTCTCTCAGATAGCATCGCAGACAAAGATGGCCGTGCGATTGCTTTGTTTTTTAGCCTCACAGGTTACTGCCGGAGTGCTGATGCAGCGAGGTGGCCCCTGCATAATAAGTCAGGGGATGAGAGGGGAGCCAGACTACAGGGACTGTGATTAACTCTCACCTCCTCCAAAGAACAGCAAGCCATTACAGAAAAATTATTTCTCAATTTACTTCCCGGGCAAGCTTTGAAAGAGAGCCTGTTTCTGGGAGCCGATCCAACACAAACCCCCCGAAAAATGTAGATGCGCCGCTCCCTGTAGGAACTTAGAAAGTAATGCTTGTGTAAATAATGTCTGGAGCGCTGTCTTGTATCCTAACGATTAGCTCTGTGCAACCTACAACTTGATGTGTGAGTGCTTTAGGTCTGTTTGTGCGTGTACTGTCATCCCGGTCAATAGGAATCTGTGGAAGAAAAATGAGACGTTGTGCGGTGGAGTGGGTTTAAGTGTTTGGACTTAAAGTCTGTCTCATGGCAGCAAATGAGCACTGCATGCTGATCAGGCTCTCTCTCTCTCTCTCTCAGAAATGCTCTGACTCTTTAATCTCTCTGTATCACCACCCATTACACCCTGCTGCAAAATTAGTAGAGATAGTGGTAGTAGGAAACCACTGCAGTCGTAGTAGTAATTGCAGTACTTGTATTTGAAATGTTGCAGTAACAGCTCGGAGGATAGTAGAAGCAGTGGTGCAGCTGGCAGTACTTGTAGCAGCAGATGCTGTAATAGTAATTATATTAGTAATATTGGTATTAGTTATATTGGTATTAGTAGTAGTAGTAGTAGTAGTAACTGAATGATACGACTGCTGTCCAGATCAGTGGTTCCCAAATGGTGTGCCGAGGCAAACTAATGTGCCGTGGGATCCTGTTACAACCATACATTATTACTGCGATATACAACAAGTAATTAACGAAGTTTTTACTTGACTGTCAGTACTTCATTTCCCAGTGTAAAAGCAATTCATATACCCTAAGAAGATCATTTTCCTTCCAGGCAACCCCGGTATTTCGCCATGCACGCAATTGTTGGGTGGTGGGAATTATTAGAGTGTGACACATCAGAGGCTCTGATGACAGCCGGTGTGAGGGAGGATAACAAGGGGAAAATAGATCTGCCGAGCAGTTAACCTCATTTCTTACTTTTGTGACTGTCTGGTTTAAATGTGTGTGTTGCTGCATTTATGTAATTTTATCTATTTCAGATGAATTATTGAATCGTTTTGTTAATATTTCATGAGTTATATAGTTGTTTGTCAAGTTTTATTTGGCCTGAGTAGATAAAAACAAACGTGCAAAGTGATTAGATAAAGACCATCGCATCAAGTAAATTAAACACATTAAACATTAAGCAAGAATACTTGTAGTATCTGTATAAATACAGTTATAGTGGTAGTACTTAAGTACTCAGTAGCTTTCATTGTAGTAGTAGCAGATGTTGCTGTAATGGTGGTTCAGTATGAGCGGTTGGGGTAGTCGGAGTTGTTAAAATAATAATAGTAGTCATTTTAGTAGTAGTTGTTCTCATAGGTGCTGTTGAAGTACGACTATTAGATCAGTAGATAGTTTATGACTCAGTAGTATCACAGAAGGGATTTGACTCCCTCCTGAAATGTGTCATTACATCACATGAGCGTGTGATTTGAGTGAACTCAGCCTTTAAAATGTTATTTCCAAGAAAAAAACATCTTCTCATCTTCTAAAACCTCTTGAATCCTGATTTTAGCTTTACAGACCGAAGCAATCATGTAACGATCTTATTTTTTATTATTTATTTTACGTCACTTTTAATAGAAAATTCAAGACGTCTCGTGCATCATTTTTCACATATTTCCAGCAGTTGAATGTGTTTGATCATTCTTAAAAATGTTGGGATCTCATTGAGAATTTGAAATCATTTTTGTGGGTTTGCTGAATATAGCAGTAGAGTACAACCTGCAGCAGTAATGATGGATCAGTACTATGATGAAAGAAGGTTTACGAGGTTATGATTTATACAGTGAAGAAATAAAAGAGCAGAAAACACAACAGCATTGCCAACTAGCAACCTGGTTACCACAATAAAAGCTTTTAATTTGCAGTACCTTACACTGCCCTGTACCTGGTTAATAAATGTGAACTATGGTGTCATCGTGTGTTAATGTGGCTCTCTGTGGTAGCGGCTGATGAAGCCGGGCGTACAGTACATCCACATGAGAAACCTTGGCTGGGTGCAGCTTTAATTAGAGAAGACTTTCACACTTCACAGTACAGTGAAGGCTAATGTGGCGTGTGTAGGTGTGATGTATGCCTGAGTCTCTGTTCTTGTACAGTTGATCAGCGCTCTATGAATAGACTCTGCAAAACTTCTGAGGCGCTCATGTTCGCCGTCTTCTTGACTCATATCAGTACTCACACTGCAGCACCAACGGTCTGGATTTTATGTAAAGCGGCGAACAGCCCAAAATGCTGACCCTCTTGTCTTTCAAACAGCTTTTATTTTGCATAGACCACAGCTCTAGGCATCATTTAGAGAATAAGGCGCAACTGATTGAGGTTTCTCAATAACTGGTGTGTTATATAACTGCAGATGTGTGTGATTCTCTGTGTGTGTGCGTGAGTGCAAATGCATATGCTGGAGGTAAAAGCAATCTGACTGACACGCGTTGCGGTTTTTCGATTTCGGCAGGTGCCGAACATGGCAGGCATGGAAAACCACAGCACACTTCCTCTTTCGAACAGGTTGTGTGTGTGTGTGTTCTGAAAATACATTAAGTAATCTGTGTACATCTCAGTTTGAATCACTGACAGGACCTGTTTTTCCCCCCAAGTCAATATCAGCATTTAAGTGTTTGTTGTTTCGTCCATCCTTAATTTAAATCTGTGATTAAAGCGATGCTCATTTAACGGCAGTTCAAAAGCACAAACATCATTACGGTGTTTACCATAAAGTGAGCAGTTTCACATGAGCAGTGTGTTTGTTCAAGGACTTACCGTGCCGACACATGCTTGACCTGAATAGAGATGGTTGCCATGTTGACTCATGGCAACCAGGGACTTTCTGATCCACGCTTTAGTTTTTATTATTTCCTTTGTACATTTCTTTTGACAAACAACCTCTAAGAAAACATGCAGACATTATATTAAAGCCTTTCTATCTCAGAGGGAAGATTTAAGCGGTGATTTGAGTCGTGTGTGATGCCAACGACGTTTGATTGCATCTCATACCTTGATGCTTCACAGCTGTAATCACGATGCACTCTGCTACACGCTGTTCCTTGTGCTGTGTACTATATGTGATATTTAAGGGGAGAAGGATGGAGATTAGGGTTGTTTGGATTGATTGTAGGTTTGTGACAGACATCTTGTTCTTTCCACAGGGTTTGCAGGTGAAGGCAGATTACATTCCTCTGCTTCAGTCGCTGGCCACGTATGGATGGAGGCTCACCTGTGTGCTGCCAACTCCTGTGATCAAGACTAACAGGTAGTGACCCTCATCTGACTATTAAAAAGGGACAGTAAGTAATCTATGACCTCTACCGACCCCTGTTGGCAAGATTTAGGAATTGCAGCAACAGATACTGCAGACATATATGTTAATTTTTACCTATTAAACCAGCAAATCCTTTAAGAAATTAAAAAAGAGTAATACCACAACATGGAAGTACTCTATGACAATTAAGTCCTGCATTAAAGATTTTACTTAGGTAAAAATACTTAAGTGTTATCAGCTAAAATGCACCTATAATGTCAGAAGTAGTCATACTGCACAACGATCCTTTCAAGAGTATCAAATAATAATTTGTATTATATTATAGGTATAATTAGTGCATTTACATATAAACAGCATTTACATAATATTGTAGCTGGTTAGGGTGGAGCTGATCAGAGGGTTTATGTATGAAAAAACTAAATCTGTGAAGTTAAAAGTAAGTAGAAGTAGAATTATAAAGTACTGAACCCAGTCACCAGAATAAATGTTAGCCAAGTACGTTTTCTGCAAAATCACATATAAGTTAAAACTTTATGTTGCAACTTTATGTTTGTTAATCATGGTTTGGCTTAAAATACCTGTTTTGGTTGGCACAATCACAGATCAAGATGGTCCTACTATCTGAATTTTTATTTTGGTCCCCAAAAATAATGCAACACATTTCATTTGACTTTTATTGCATATCCATGCACGTGCATATATGCACCCATATCCCAACATCCCTCAACTAATTTAGAGCAGTGTTTTATGTTCCAACACTGCTCCTGAATCATTTAAAAACCTGCTGGATTTTACCCAAAAAACATTGTTACCAAGCCTGAGACAAGACTCTTTTTCTTAGTTCATGAAAAAAAGAAGAAGTTGGCATTTGAGAGCAGGTTTTTCACAAGATAACAAAGAAGTAGCTTTTTAGGACTATAACCTGATGTAACAGCTCTGAGTCACTGCAGTGTTTGTTGGATTGTTTATATTAAAAGTTCTGTGAATAAAATGAAAATGGAAAATGTCTCTCCACTTCTAGTTCTGTTGTGTGGGGGCAACTCTGAAGTTCACACAAAACCTTAAAAAGTTTTCCTAAGGAAGTGTGAAGCTGAAAGCTGAGCCTTGTGTGAAAAGTTATTGTAACTTGCTGCAGGAGCGTAAAACCTACTGTACTGAACATGCAACAGCTTTCTGTAAAAACCGGAACGCAGTATAAATTATAACAGCAGCCCCCTCGTCTGTTTAAGTTATTGTTCAAAGAAATACGACAGCTTTTAGAAAATATTGACCTAAATCTGTTCCAGTTGAGGCTGAGCTTCGAGTCGAGCAGCCGCTCTGACTGATGGCGGAAAATCTCCTCACAGAAATGTAACGGTCCCTCGGCTAAGCCTTTGCTGACTCATCACTCATGGCTGCTATATGAGTGTACATCCGCTTATGGTCAAAGGCCTCGCATGTTTTTCAGGCGCCCCGAAGAGCCTAACTTCAAAAACAGAATTTGGTCTTTGACATGCTGATAATGAAACTGTACCAGTCAAACCCTTCACTCCAGTGTGGCCGATTAAGGCTCTCTTCAAACCGGTCAGAGAAACCACTCATATTTTAGGTGTTAAATAGAGAATAGTATACAAAAATGCTGGGTTTTTTTGCTTAAATGTGCTCACATAATGTTTCATACTAATAAATAAATAATAGTTTAGTCTAATTAGTAGCAGTTATTAATATATAGGCTGTATAACCCTTATACATGCAGCAATGTGAAAACAATCAGCTAGTGGGCAACAAACATTATTGGAAAGTCATAAATCAGAAAAAGATGAGATACTATAAATAAGTGCTAAACCATAGGCAGGCTATTATAATAATTAATTAGTAGAGTAGGCTGGAAAGGCAAATCTTGCAAATCTAATGAAGTATTCAACAAGAATGTTGTATTAGCGACACATTAGCTTTCAGAGAGCTAATGGCTAGCTTGTTTTGCAGTAAGCATAGCATCTGTGCATCCTACACAAATCAACAAAAACAAAACCAGATGTAGTCAGATAATATTTCCAACGAGGACATTTGGGGATGAGAATAAAGACGCCTGAAACCATTGGCTTGGTCACAGGTTTGTCAAAATGGATATAAATTTGTCAGTCAAACTGTAGCTGCTGAGTAACTGTGAAAGTAACGGTTGTGACAGAGTGAAACAAACTGCTGATGGCAGATCAATAATAGACATAATCACTGTGACATCACGCTAACAAGTCATTTCTGGAAGTCACTGGACGACCGGTGGTTTATTTTAATTGCGACATTTTTGTAAAATCTGCAAACATGTTTATTAACTATTTAATGTTTAAATTATTAATGTTTAAAGATACTGTATAGTCAAACACAATAGTCTGATCTGACATTTCGAGGCTGCTGGGCTTGTTTTATGTGCTGTGTTACTTTGCCAGCTCTTTGATATCTACACAAGACATCTCGGACTAACTGCTAGTTTGGGCTAAACTCAAGCTGTTATTTTCTTTCGTCTGTGGCCCGGCGGTCCCCAGACTAACATTAGTGAAAGTGTTTGTTCGTTTGTTTATAATGACTGAGATGTCTGCACTTTGGCAGAAAAATCATGAGCAAAAGACTAGAAGAAAATTGTATGTAAGGTAGTGCTCGGTGCAGGGGTGTTCTCTTCCAGGAGGTTCTTGTAAACGAACACTGGTTCTGTAAAAAGGGAGAAGTTGTTAGAATGATGAGACGGTTCCTCAGGCCTGAAAACGCCTATTCTCAGTTGTACCTGCAGTATAACTGTGCAAGCAGTGGTTCCTATAGCAACAGGAGGAAAACAAACTGCTGATGGCAGATTAGTCATAACAAGAGCAAAAATAATCCTTCAAGTAAAGTGCGGGTAAGGGTGAGTCCTTCCTTATTTAATGTGGTATAGTGCACCATCAGTCTTTATACAAAATTAACAAAATGCAATCCATATTAAAAGACAAATAAAAGACAACACCCCCACCCCCCCCACCCCCACCCCCATCCAGAGCCTGTTCAGTATCCTCTACATGACCACCAGACTACAAAGCAGCTTCTGAGTCAATTTTAGTGACTGTGAACAAAACCCACAGTCCTTGAACTAAGCAAAATGCACGTCTGTGTCCAAAGTTCAGCTGCATGGTTATGCTAGTGTTTCCCACTTCCTGCCGCTTTGCTTCAACTAAGAACGGAAACATTGAACAGGAAGGTACGAGAAGAAATTATAGAAGATTGTAACTTTGGAGGATTTTGTCTTCCCGTCACTTAAGATTAAATCATTTTAAGGCTCATTTATGCCACTTTACATACATTTAACGTAAATGCACATTTAAAAAAATGGATACATCCATCTTAAACGATGTAACTGTCACTGCCTGTTTCATCTAATCTTTCAGAAAGCGTAAAAATAGAAATGAAATGAACGCAGGGTACAGACAGAGGGCTCGCCCCGTATACATATCTCACATTGAACATAAATAATAGGGATCTTTGTTCAGACAGGAGAAAAGGATCACGACCAATAATAACTTGAATATACATACATTTCAGCGCAGGCACTCAAGTATTGTTTTTAAATGTGAAACTATTCTTTAATATAATGTTGTGGTGTGTCAGACTGATGAAGTGTGCATGTAGCATTTCCATCAGCGCACTGACCGATTGTTTGCCGTGCCCCCGCCTCAGTCGGTCATGTTTGCTGCTCCTTCACAGCATGTCTGATTAATTACCTCTCTATTTTCATCCTTTGTTTTGTTTTTTTCCCCCCCACCTTCCCTCTCCCTCTCTCCTCTCGCTCAAAATGCCACAACACAACAGCACAACATGGCTAATTAATCAGAGTCGCCCTAGATACAGTACAAGACGGAGCTCATTTCTCTCCCTGCCTTCGGAACATTTTGCACGCCGAAATAATGGTTGATGATCTATTTCAGATTAGCAATACTCATTACACTTGTTTTTGTGGTGTTGACTCCTCCATTTTTAAATAGCAAATTTGCAAATGCGCGCTTTTTTTGTCGTCTGAGGGCTCGCAGGCTGCACTTCATCTGGAGGGGTCGGATAAGTGTCAGTGATCTCAGCAGCGTCTGAAATTAATGCTAACTGGTGCTCAGCGGCTCCTCCACACAACATTAATTCATGTAGTTGTCTCAGAGCATGCATTCATGCTCGCCGCATTCAATTAATGCAGATGGTAATTACATTTTAGAGCCATTAACTACAGTAAATGTGAATTCCTCTGCATTAACAACGGAGCGAGTGAACAAGGAAACAAGAAGGTTCGGATAAATTGGTTAATTATTGCAGGTGTCGGAGACTAAATAGTGATCAGTTCCTTTACGTTAGAGTCTTTTTATTGTTTGGGTGCAGCATTTTAATGTGTCAATGCTTTTCTTTTTATATATATAGAAGTGGCAGTTTGCTGCATAGGTGTGCTTTTCCCGTATAGATGAAGCCAGCAACGAGTACATTCACCCGTAAATTGACACGGGCTATTGCTGTTCTGTATGGCTTCAAGTTATAATAGTGCGGCTGGCACTGACAGGCAAGAGTAGGCTCGGTAAAGGTCTGTAATTTTCTAAGCCATCCACTCCTTTCTAGCTTAATGTGCTCGGGCTGTTGCTGGGAACTCCAGGTTAGTTTTCAACTATGATTCGCCCAGAAAGCCATCCAGCATTCTTGACAGCCCAGAAAATAGCAGTATGGATAAATGGTGGAAGGAAGGAGGTAATGGAAAAAAGAAGTTGTGGTGGGCTTTGAATGGTTTAGATAGTAAGCCTTCTGCTGGAGGAGTCTCAAACCCATTTGATGTTGAGAAAGGGAAGATTTGTTGCCGGCTTTTAGGGTTCTGCAGCGATCATAAACCTGCCATCTTTCCTCATGTGCAAGGCTGAGCGGGCAGCTTAACTTTGGACAGCATCTAACCTTTGTGTGTATGTGTGCGTGCACGTTATTGAGCTTGTGTCAGAGAGCAGCGCGGGATGGCATATCTCCTTTTAAGCCACGTCCGATAATAGCAAAACATAATAGGAGGAATAAAGCAGAAACAAACAATGAAACTGTCACAAAAGCAGCTGTCACTGGAGATAAAAGCAGAGAGGTAAACTGAGCTAGTAGTGTGAGCACGCCGGGCTATGAAAGGAGCTGTGCATGACAAAGACGAGCAGACGCTGGAGTGAGAGTGAGCGTGAGAGACAGGAAGCCTACTCAGAAATGAATCTGCATTTCCTGCCACGATTAATCTGTCAGCACGAGCAGATTATCCCTCTCAGAACACAGGAGTGTGACATGTGCATGGGACGGAGGATTATATTTGGGGAATTGAGGAAAAGAGACGAAATACATGTTCTGAGAAGCCGAATGCGTTCATGAGTTGCATGCAGACATTCGGGGAAACGTCATGATCTGCCCCCTTGCATGCGAAAAATCACTTTCAAGTGGGGGGAAAAGTGGGGAAATGGCACTGATAGATGACAGCAGTAAAGAGGTGGGGCCACAGATGTGAGCCTATATCCTTAAACTGTCAGATAAGAGCGTGAAGCATGAGCATCGGCCGACGATCATGCAACTATCTTGATGGAAGGTCAGAAAGAGTGTGGATGACTGTGTGTTATCCCAGGATTTAACTCAAATGAATCATGCGTTTTTATCTTGGAGTTCGCAGCAATCTTTCAGGCAAAGAAAACAATAAATAATGAAGAATCTGTTTACAGCTTTTTCGTTATTTTTTTCCCTTTCCTTAAGTGTGTTTAAGGCTCTTGTGCATGTAAAAGATCTTGAAAGTTAAAAAGGTCAAAGTCCACACCCATAGAAGCTCGTCTCTCCCACAGAAAACGCTGCTCCTGAAACGCCTCGTCAGTAGTCCCGCCTTTAATTTTGTGACTTTGTGACATCACACTACGTCCCAATGTCACGCATTTTTATAATTTACGTCTAGCAGCTAGTTTGGCACGTAAGAATTGAATTAACACAGCTGCTCTGTTGTTGTTAGCGGTGCTGGCTCAGGCGTGCGTGAGTTGACCAATGAGAGTAGGCTGGGTATTCAGGAAGGGGGGGCTTAAAGAGACAGGAGCTAAAACAGAGCGTTTCAGACAGAGAGGGAATACAGTGCTGCAACACTGGACAGTATGAGAAAATTAATGGGTTTTTTAGCACTAAGCACTGTAAATGTATTCTAGTAGTAACCCAAAATAAAATTATGAGCCTGAAAATTAAAAATTAAATGCTGAAAAGCAAATGGGAGAAGCTTATTCCGATCTCCTTATCATTCTCTTTTCATTCTTTGTCACTTCGAACTAAATTGGTACCAAAAAAGTGTTTGGCTGAAAAATTAAATTCTTCTTGAATTGCCAACATTTTTCCAATTGATCCTCTCCACTTTCTTTATCTCTCTCTGTCCTCATCTTTCAGTGATGGAAGTCTGTCCACCAAACAGATTGTTTTCCTGCAGAGACCCGTGTTGGGCCGAAAGAGGAGGGAAGCAAAGGTACGTGACCTCAACATTCCTCTATGTATTTCTTAGCAAATTGGGGTTCTCCCACCAGTCCTTCTGTCAGCTCCTTAACATATATCCAAGGCCAACATCACCTCCTGCCACCTCCAATCCCACAGCTGTTTTTGTTTTAGGCAGCCAAACACACACAGCGCCGGACAAATGTGAATGGACTTCTCTCTGTTTGAGATGTCAGGACACATGTTGTTTGGGGAAACTGGGTTGGTAATGCTTCCTCAGCGACCCTGAATAGTGGTGATAACCTCTGAAGCTAACCTTTGTCCGCAGTGGAATGAATCCATGTTGACGCTTTCTGTGACCCGCATTTAAACTGCCATCACAACAACAAATTTAATAGGCCCTAAGACTCAGGGAATTGCTAGCGTTAACAAGATTTTCTTTGCAGTTTATCCAAGTTCTCTCTATATCCCTGCAGTGTGTGGAACCCTGCAGAAGTTGTTCAAGTAATTGAGGACATATTGCATTCACTTTTTTCTGTTTGTTTGGTCAGACTGCAGGCCTCAGGGCCACCAATAATTCCCCTCAAAATGGCCTCAATTTCCTTCCCGGCATCAGTGAGACTCATTTGAATTAGCTCATTATCCCAGGACAATATTAGATCCACTCTGATCCATTCTTAATTAAGTCTGTGTGTACTTCTTTGTGCCCAAAAGCATATTTAAAGATTTACATTCCACTAACATGCTAATGTTAACTTTGAATGTTTCAGAAATTGATCTTCAAGCCCCGAAGCAAGTCCAACAAGAACTGCATCAAAGACACAGCAAAGAACAAGAAGAAGAAGAAAACAAAAACGGAGAAGGATGCCGAGGATCCCAAAATTCTTGATGACAGGGAAAAGGCTGAGAATGAGGAAGACAAGAGCAGGGATGAAAGGGTGAACGCAGCAGATGTGGAGGGAGCGAGAGAAAGCGAGACATCGAAAGAGGGGGAGGCGAGGTGTGAGGAAGATAGAAAGATTGATGATGGGATCAAAATCAGCGTAGAGACTGTTGAAGAGAAAGATGGAGGAGCAGAGACAAAAGACAACGGAGCAGAAAACGGCATGGAAGAAGAGGAGGAAGAGAAGATCGATGGATCAAAGGAGAACGGAGAGCCTTTACGAAAGGGCGAGGTCCAAGAGGTGACGAAAATCGTTGCGACTGTCGAAACACAGAGCGAGACCAAAGAAAAGGAGGACGAGGGCGGAGCAGAAGTTGAAGCTGTGATCGAAAACGGGGTCGAGACGGACGAGGAGAAAGACGAGGGCGAAGAGAGCGCAATCAAATGCAAGACGGAAGAGCCAGCAGGCGTGGAGGTCATTGCCAAGGAGATCGTGGCAGATTCACAGGCCACACCAAATAATCAAAGCCCAGAGGAGACTCAAGAGTAGCCCCAAGTAGTCTAGGTCAAGGTTTTTCCCCACCCTACCTCTCAAATTCCCCATCATGAGAACTGGTTCAGTGTTGCCCCTGATCCAAATCAAAGGGGCTTTAATCCCCCATCGCTGCAGCATTCTCCAAAACTATCCATCTTTCATAGATGATTCCCGCGCAACCTGCCGCAGTATAGCGACAGAACGATTTCATGTAACTTCAGACATAAAGCCCTGCTGTATAACCACACACACTGAATGTATATATCCGAAACATGAGTTGCTGGTGCAGGATAGTCGATGTGGAGACACTGG